>NC_056732.1:1357763607-1358063607 GCF_019279795.1 Protopterus annectens | reverse complement strand
ATTCATAGTTTTCAACATTGTCAATTACTAAAGAATGAAAAATTGGGAAGTATCATTTTCTAAATGGGAAAACCCAATGAAGCCTTTTCTTTTAAATAAGCTGGGTGTATACTGTAGTTAACCGGTTTAGTGAGACTGTAACAACTTTTATATTTGTTTGGTACAGATGTCAGACTAACAAAAGCAGAGACGGGGGCCAAGATGCCAGCCTGATACCACCAGAAATCCATAGCTCTGCTTAGATTTTAATATCCTGACAGGAAATATGCTTTAATGTTTAGAAAAATATAAATAAAGGTATACTAAAAGTTAGATTAACATAGACTCTATTATTTTCTAAAAATTAATACATAGTCAAGAGAATTTTTTAATTATTCCTGTCAAGAAGTTTTGTATTGGAGATCTCAAGATGAGCAACTTGAAGAACCCACACCTGGAGAGTACAGTGAAGAAAGAACTACATCTTATAATAACAAACATCCAAGAACTGTCACTAAAAACATGAGCAACGTGAAGAACCCACACCAGGAGAGTGCAGTGAAGAAAGAACTACATCTTATAATAACAAACATCCAAGAACTGTCACTAAAAACATGAGCAGCGTGAAGAACCCACACCAGGAGAGTGCAGTGAAGAAAGAACTGCATCTTATAATATCAAACATCCAAGAACTGTCACTAAAAACATGAGCAACGTGAAGAACCCACATCAGGAGAGTGCAGTGAAGAAAGAACTACATCTTATAATAACAAACATCCAAGAACTGTCACTAAAACATGAGCAACGTGAAGAACCCACACCAGGAGAGTGCAGTGAAGAAAGAACTACATCTTATAATAACAAACATCCAAGAACTGTCACTAAAAACATGAGCAACGTGAAGAACCCACACCAGGAGAGTGCAGTGAACAAAGAACTACATCTTATAATAACAAACATCCAAGAACTGTCACTAAAAACATGAGCAACGTGAAGAACCCACAGCAGGAGAGTGCAGTGAAGAAAGAACAACATCTTATAATAACAAACATCCAAGAACTGTCACTAAAAACATGAGCAACTCGAAGAACTCACACCAGGAGAGTGCAGTGAAGAAAGAACTACATCTTATAATAACAAACATCCAAGAACTGTCACTAAAAACATGAGCAACGTGAAGAACCCACACCAGGAGAGTGCAGTGAAGAAAGAACTACATCTTATAATAACAAACATCCAAGAACTGTCACTAAAAATGGACAAAATTAAAAACAAAATGGATATTATCAAACAAGAATGCAGTAAACAACTGGAACTTCTAAATGTTTTAGTAAAAAAACAATCTGAACAGATTCTTGCCTTAGAGGAAGCCGTAACTGTCCTAGATACTAGAGTGACAGAAAATGAACATCACAATGAATTTCTTCTGAAACAAAACAGGCTGATTGAGAAACTGGAAGACATTGAAAGTAAATTAAGGAGGAATAACATAAGAATATATGGAATTCCTGAGAAAGAAGAGGGTGCTAACATGATTAAATTCCTCAATAAGTGGTTTCCATCAGCACTAAACATGCCTGAATCCCTCTCTTTTGAATTGAGAAGGCTCATCGGTCCCTGGCAAATCCAGCTTCATCTCTGAGTTCAGCTAACCCCAGGTCTATAATAGTTAGATTTCTTTCCTCGCAAGACAAGGACTTAGTGCCAAAATCAGCTTGGACTAATTCCCCTATCAAGATGGGTGAAAAAGTTATTCATTTTAACAATGACTATACCTCTATAGTCATACCCAGAAGAAAGAAGTGTATTCCTCTATTTAAGTCCTTGAAAAAAGCCAATATGAAAGCTGAAATTCTTTTTCCTGCAAGAATAAAAATCACATTGCCAGAAGGAGTGAAGATCTTTGATTCCCTACAAGAAGCATTGGAATTTATCCAATAGAAGAAAATACTTTAGGACATAGAAGAAATGGAATGGTCATCCCCAGAGTTTGAAAAGACAGGCAATAAAAAGTGGATGGTCTATGAAGGAAGGAGCAAACAAAACTAAGAAACTAAAGGACAAATGAATAAATTCCTTCTAATTTTAAATGCTTTGTTTTATGAATCATAATATATTTGATTCTGGCAAGCCTCTATACTGTAAGGTAATGTGAATCATTTTTATTATTAACTTTCTCTTTTCCTTTTTATATTTACTTCTTCTAATTACATATAGTACTAAGTATTTAAATAACATTCTTTTTCTCTCTCTTATTTCTTCCTATTCTTTTTTGTTACCAAATGTTCCTTTTCTCTCTTTTCCCCATTGTAAGTACTTTACATACTTTTCCCTTTTAAATAACTGCAAATGATGTATGTCTTCTAATTCTTCAGTAATAGTATAATTTGATTTAATACCAAAGTGCATTTTTTTCTAGTGGGTCAGTGGTGGGGTAACAAGGTGTTTCTGATTAGTGTTTCTAACTAGATGCTTTAGACTCTTTGTTTAGATGCATTTAAACATTAATACAGTACATTAATGGTATTTTATACCTAGCTAAATATAAATTTTATATATACACACACACACACACACACACACACACACACACACACACACACACACACACACACACACACACACACACACACTAGGTTCCTTTTTTCTTTTCTCTCTCTGGCCTGGTTAACTGGTGGGTAAATGATTGAAATTTATAATATGCTTTCTGATTTGAGGCAGCTGTTGTTACTTCTAAATAGCTGTTTTAATATGAAAGGGTTAATTTTTTCATGATGTTGATGTTTTGTGAGGAAACTGTTGGTCTGTGTGACTGTTCTCATTGTGGAGATTCATGACATGCACTGACAAGGCAGCTTGAGTGTTTTTTTTTTTTTTTTTTGCTTTCTGTAAACTTTAAAAGCTTCTATTTATTTATTTATTTATTTATTTAAATTTGTTGACCGGGAGTGTCCAACTGGACGTGGGTCCATTTTCAGCAGAGGCCCGGGGAGGAAAGCTCCACAGTAAAATAAACACAGTAGTTACATTGGATTATAGTGATTAACAATTTAACATAGATTATTATTATATATTCAACAGATGAAGAAAATAGTACATCAGTAGACAAAATGGTTAAATCCTTTTAGACATATCTGAATCTACATATTAGAGGTGTTAAAAGAGAGGTAGTAGTTGGATGGGGTGGGTGATGGTTTAGTGGAGTTTTTGCATAAGCCAGCATGTTTTAGGTGCTTTTAATAAAGTTTTGAAGTAGTGCATGATACGGAGGTAATTGTGGGTGGGGTGAGTTCCATAATTTGGCTATGGTGCAAGAGAATAGTGCTTCACCAGCAGAGTTATTGGCTTTAGTGATCTGCAAGTGATTTTGTTTGCTGGATCTTAGTGGTCTGGTGGTGCGATAGGGTTGGAGTAGATTCTGGAGGGATGGGACATTTAGTGGATGGTTTACTAGTTTGTGGGCGAGTGAGAGTTGATACCACTGAAGGAGGTGAGGGAGTTCAAGCCAGCCCAGTTCAGCAAGTGAGACAGTGGTGACTACGGTGGGATGCCCCTGTGGCTAATTTTATGATTTTGTTGTAGCAGGTCTCTAGCTTGTTTAGATCACATTGCCTTAGGTTGGTATATACTGGAGAGGCATAAAGTAAGGTGGAGATAAGGTGGGAAATTGCTATTGAAATCTTTGCTGCTTTGGTGAGAAGTTGTTTATTTCTGTATAATGCTCCTAGTTTTTTGTGGACTTTTTTATGGTCATGGATATGTGAATGTCAAATTTTAGTTTATTGTCTATTTCCACTCCTAGCAATTTGGTGTGTTCAGTTGGGTATATAGTGGTGTTGTCTTTTGCTGTGATGTTAAAGTGAGAGTTGTTTTGAGTATGTTTGATGGGTTGGAAGATGAGTAGTTTAGTTTTGTTTGGGTTGAGTATTAATTGGGCATCGGATAACCATGTTTCAACAGAGGAAATGGCTTCCTGTGTGACTTTTTGCAGTTTGGGTAGGGACTGGGCTGAGCAGATGATGGTAGAGTCATCTGCGTATTGGATGAGTGTGCCATGTTTGGTGGCAGAAGCTAAATTATTGGTGTAAACAGAGAAAAGTAGGGGTCCAAGGATGGATCCTTGGGGAACCCCTATGGAGACAGGTAGTTGGGAGATATGTCATTCTGCCATACAACGGATTGTTGGCGGTCAGACAGGTAACTCTGAAACCAGTTGGTGACTGATTGTGAGAAGGATAGGTTATTGAGGACAGAGATAAGTTGTTTGTGTGGGACCATGTCAAATGCTTTAGATAGGTCTAGGAAAGTAGCAGAGGAGAGATGGCCATTGTTTTTATGCTGAAGGACAGTGTTTGTAAAGGAGAGTAAGGCAGTGGTGGTGCTATGGTTTGGTCGGAAACCATGCTGAGTACTGGAAAGGAGGTTGTTAGTAAGGAGGTAGTGTGAGACCTGAGAGTGTATGCATCTCTCTAGTATTTTGGAGAGTGGAGAGAGAATAGCTATGGGGTGTAATTGGTTAGTTCTGCAGAGGGTCCGCCTTTGTGGAGGGAATTATATGTGAGACTTTCCACAATGTGGGAACGTAACTTTCTGACAGAGATCGGTTAATCAAGATGGATACTGGGTAGGCCAGAGCATCAGCTGCGATTTGTAGGTATTCACTTGGGAGGTTGTCTGCTGCTAATTTGGTGGGTTTAAGTTTAGTTAAGTTTTTTTATGTTGGAGGTAGGTACAGGAGAAAAAGAGAAGGCAGTGGGGAGATTACTAGTTGAAGGTGTGGGTTGGAGGGGGTTGTGTTGTTTAGCTAGTGATAGTATGGTTTGGGTGAAGTGTGTGTTGAATGAGGTAGCAATATTTTCTGAGGAGTGAGGGATGTTAGGAGGAGGGGTACTGACTTTACCTGGGTAGAGGATGGAGTTTATGGAGGACCAGAATTGTTTGGGGCTGTGTTGTGAGGAGTCTAGGGCAGACTGGTAGTATTGGAATTTGTCCCGCTTTATTAGCTTTTTGACTCTATTGCATAGTTCTAGGAATTTCTGTCTAGGTGCGGGGGTTTTGGTTTTGCGCCAGTGCTCCCAGGCTTTATCCCTGTTTTTCATTTCTGACTTAGTGGTTTTCTGTAGCCATGGGGAGGGTTGTGCTTTGGTTCTGGAAAATCTTATGGGGGCATGGTAATTAAGGATGTTCAGGAAGGTAGTATTAAAAGATTCAACTGCGTCATCTAGACTGGGGTACTTTAGAACATGCCAGTTACATTCTTTGAGGGATGAGATGAATGTGAGTGGGTTAAAGTTTATTTTTTACGTATTTGACGATAGATGACAGGTTTAGCTTGGTACAGGTATTTTTTGAGTAGGAATGTTGGGGAGTGATCACTGAGGCTATCTGATAAGCAGCCTGTTATATATGACTGGGGTTCTTACTGACTAGTATCCAATCCAGGGTAGAGTGCTTGCTGGAGTTTTTATTTATCCTTGTTGGTGACTGGACTAGTTGGGTGAAGCCATGAAGGTGTACATGATGGGTTGGATTGTTGCCAGAACAGGATTGCCAGTCAATATTGAAATCACCTAAGATGATAGTTTCTTGGGGGAGATGGTGGGTAGACCAGCTGAGGAGGTTTTCTAGTGGAGGGATGTTTTGGCCAGGTGGGAAGTAGCATCCAATTATGTTGATGGTTTTGTTTCGGTTAATTTTGAGGTTGGTATATATTATTTCTTCATTGCCTATTTGTGGAGCTGATGATTTTAAGATCTGGATGTTTAGATGTTGTTTAAATATTACAGCTACACCACCTCCTTTTTGTTTAGCCGGTCTACTCTTAGTATGCCGTAACCTGTAGGGAGTATTTGCTCACTGGTAATGTGAGGTTTTAGCCAGGTTTCTGTCAGGACGACTATATCTGGGGAGTATAAGTCTATGGTGGCATGGAGTTCATGGACTTTGTTGTATATACTTCTAATATTTAGGCTTAGTAGAAGGAAGTCACTTGGCTTTCTATTGGCTGTAATATGGGAGAAGTTGTGGTTTCTAGTCTGATTATGAGGATTGGGGTTGGAGATGGTAGGGCCAGGGTTGGGGTGGATGTTTCCACTTAGGGCTAGTTTTGATATGCATGAGATTATTAGTTTTCTCAGTTTTTGAATGTGTTTGTTTATAAGGGAAATTTTATGATTGTTCTCTGTGGGTAATAGGTATGGTGGGAGGGTTACTATGTTAAGTTGTAGGGATGCTTTACGTTTGAGTAATATAGTTGGTAGAATATGTGGGGTGCATAGGGATGGTTCTTGAGCTGGTGGGAGGAGCTGAGTATGGGTGAGACATGGGTGGTGGTGTGAGTAGTAGTACAGTGGTAGTGGTTGAGTGGGGCAATGATGGAGCTTTGGTAGGATGTAAGATATGCAAGGAGAGTGCATGCAGTGAGCAAAGGAAAGGTATGCTTGTACATGTCAGTTGAGGAGGTGTGATAGTAGAGGGAATATGGAGGAGGTAGTGTTGGGTTAGCGCTGTGGTTGGTTATTGGAAAGATGGGAGGGGTTTGAGTGCAATAAAGGTGGGACCACTGGGGCGGAGGGAATAGGGGCAGGGCGGGAGCGGGTAGAGACCCTGTTAGGTTCCTGTATGAGGGGCTGGAAACAATCACAAAGCAAGACAAGTATGTGTTAAGAACAATCACAAATGACCAAGGACTGCTCTGAAACTGTAAGTCTTGTCTTAATTGCTCAGGTGGAAAACCAGGATAACCTTGTATCAGTAGGCTACTGTGGTATAGTTTAAATAAACAAACACACAGTATTGATCAGTTATGGATACTATTTGCTAACAGAAGGGAATAAGAGAAAGTGGAAGATGTGTGTGGTGGTGGTAGTGGTGGGGGGGGGCTGCTTACAGCCAAAGCACAGTGCTCTCCAGGGGAAAATGAAGATTGGCTTAAACAGTTAGACACATACTCAAAGTTAACTGTAGCTGTTTGCAGACAGTTCAGACCCGGACTGCACTTTTCTTATAGGAATGTTAAAGGTGGTACCGCAGTTGAATATTTAAGAGTGGGGTTAGGTCTAGAAAAGAAGAGTACAGAGAAGAGTAAGCACTTTTGAGATAGTAAATATATATTATAAAGATTATAAAAAACTCACTGAGCAAATAGCTACCACATGCAATGTCCTGGACCACTACTTAGTATATGCAGATACTGAGCCAATTGGAAGAACATTAGAAAACAAAAAACAGACAGTTATGCAGCCACAGATAAAAATATAGCGAGCAGCAATCTGTCGTGGTTCTCTAATGTGATTCTATCCACCAGTAACAGCACAAACTTATAGAAATAATGTAGACACCAGTATGAGCTGTCTACACACAACACTATTACATGAATAACATTAGTGAACAAGGTGCAGCTATGCAAATAGACCATACATACTATTATACTAGTAACAACTTGGTGCATGCCATAGTAACATCAAAAATAAAGCATAAAACATATTAGATGTCTAACACAATTCAACATAAACATATACAGTTGTAAAATGTCTAATACAATTCAACATAAATAGGCATTTACAGTTGTAAAACACTTACTGGAGAGACACTGAGCCTTCATGGGGCCTGTAGCAGAGTGGATAGATATAAATATAAAGATATAAAATAGATATATAGTTCTAGATATAAATTTCCCACCAACAATGCTTTTTTTCTTTACTAGAGACAACTTCTGTTGTGCATGAGCCAATTTAGATACTTTTTAACAAGTTTATGAAGCTGCAGCTTGAGGAAACAGCAGTGATGACATCATTTGACCTTTTGAACTTGTTAAATGGTTGTACTTTTTTCTCTTTAAATTCGGTTATCCTTCACTAGATACTATAAATGGTAAATAATTTGTTCTGATAAAAGTGTTTAAATCCTTTGAAAATGCCTATGCTCTCTTATAGATGCATACATTCTGCAGATTCAATGACACTATTAGTAACTAAATGACATCAAGTGAACTAGGACCTGCATTAGAAAGCTCATTATGCATATTAACATCAGACTTATGCTATATAACTAAACCTTTAGTAACTAAACAGAGGGTTGTGAGGCCCCATTTTTTTCTCTCTCTCTCTCTCCCCCCTTCCTGATGAAAGACGTTGACATAGATATTGCTAATACATATGACTAATATGTGTATAATTGTAAAATGTAATAGTTATGTTGCAATTAATATATATATATATATATATATATATATATATATATATATTATTATTATTATATATTCAACAGATCCTTACATGACAATGTTAGATAGATGACTGACAAAAATGGTTAAATCATTTGATGTTTC
The DNA here is from genome assembly GCF_019279795.1 of Protopterus annectens. Lineage (NCBI taxonomy): Eukaryota > Metazoa > Chordata > Ceratodontiformes > Protopteridae > Protopterus > Protopterus annectens. The sequence goes on along the minus strand of NC_056732.1, from coordinate 1,358,055,299 downwards.
TTGAAAAGTCTTGCAAATATTGACAATCTTCTTAACCTTCAGCTCCTAATGTTTAGACATACTTTGATCTGATGTGTATTTCTGGCATATCTACATATTAGAGGTGTTATTATCATATGTGACATATTCATATAGCTTCAGATATATTGGACATTCTCATTCTAATGTATATTTCGTGGATTCAGATTTCTTTAGATGCTTTCATAATGCTTTTCTTTTTTGTTTTTATACTTTATTCTAATCAGAGATGGATAAGTTATGTCATTTGGTGGATGGATGGTTTAGTTAAGTGTTTAACTAAACCAGAAACTTTATGTTTCATGTATGTGTTTGTAAATAGTTTTGGGTTTTGAAAGTAGTACTTAATACATGTTATGCATCCATGATAAGTAAGTTTTCAGTAGATTTCAAGTCAACACGGAAGAAAGGTCTTTCAGTTAGTAATAACATACACATTATAGTCAATGCCTTATAAATGTTTATCATTAAATATTAATGGTTTGAACAATAATGTCAAAAGAGCTGGTTTGCTTAAATATATCAAAATGCATAAAGCCCAGATCATCTTTTTACAGGAAACTCATCTATTAAAAAAAGATCTACAAAAATACTCATTCAATAGCTATACCATTCTGGCAGATTCATGTTTTAAGACTAAGAGAAAGGGCACTCTTATTCTGTGGAAAAATACTTATACTATGCCAAGAATTATAGATACAATCTCAGATAAAGATGGGATGCTAAGCATGGTTATTTTGGAAATCAGTAGGAAGTATTATACTTTGATTAATACATACTGGACACCAGGACTGAGTACTAAATATGTTGACAAATATCTGGACCTGATTACTTTAAATGCAAAAGAGGAAATTATAGCAACAAGTGATTTTAACTGCCTATTATCAGACAATGATACTTCTAAAAATGGTAAAATAAAACTAACATCTCAAGCCAAGAAGTTAAATGACTACACACCAGATGGACCTTAAAGATGTACATGGTCTAAGAGAACATTATTCCTTATTCTATACTCACTATTCCTACTGGTTTGATACACAAACAAACATTGATAAGGTCTTTTTAACAAATAATATATACTCTAAAATAAGTGACATGTCTGTAATGCCTTGTTCACTTTCGGACCATAATGCTATAAACTTTACATTAACTGCACATACAGATGATTTAAGATTTCTACAGAGAATTCCTGCGTACATAACTAAGTTAAATGATTTTAGGGAATGGATAATGAAAGAAATAGACATGTTTATGGAAACAAATGATAATGGTGAAGTGACTGATACTATACTGTGGGACACATTTAAAGTTTATATATATGGTAGAATAAAATCTTGGTACCTTAAAAAAGGAGAAAGTAGGACAAAGAACTTTTAAACTTACAAAAAAAAATAGAGAAGATAAAAATGTATGCAAAACCAAATAAAGTAGTACATAAAATTACTAAGTTAAATCAAAAATACTTAGAAGTTCTGAATAAGGTAGCCATAAACCTGAAAAAATTGAAATTACAATCTTATGCTGTAAATCCCAAATATCTATGTAAAATAGCAGTAAGATCCAAAAAAATTAACAATCAAAATCTTATTTATGAGATTAAATATAAACGTGATGGTTCAGTTAAGAGTGCATCTAACTTAATGGATATATTAGAAGTGTTAAAAAACTACTATAAAGATATAAATAACACACCACTTTTGGAGATAGTTAATGTAATAAATACTTTTATTCAAGAAAATATAACTACGAAGGTGTCAATGCAGCAAAACAACATATTAAATAAGCAAATAACACTAACAGAAGTGAAAGAGCAAATAAAAAATGAAAAACATAATAAAGCTCCAGGACTGGATGGAATAATTCCTGAACTATATAAGATTTTTCCTGAATATATAATAAAGAAAATGATGAGTGCCTTTACTATGGTTAAGCAAAAATGTATAATACCCCATCGTGGAAATACTCAGTTATCTCCCCCATATTAAAACAAGGTAAGGACCATAAATCTTGTGATTCATATTGGCCAACTTCGTTACTAAACACTGATTATAACATTTTCATGACAATATTAGCTGATAGGATAAAGAAAATATTATCTAATCTAATACATAATGATCAGACAGGGTTCATTCTTCATAGAAAAGTGCAAGATAACATTATTAAATTACTATCATTAATAGACATAGCATGTAAATACAAAAAAAAAACTATCTATTATCAGCCTAGACATAGAAAATTCTTTTGATCTGTTAGTTGGTCTTATCTACAAAGAATTCTGATTGGTTTTGAATTCTCCTCAGATTTGTCAACTTATTAATGAAAATTAATCTTCCTACTTTCAAGATAAAACCCATCTCAATCTCCTTTATCCAGAAACTAATTCACAAGCTAAAACCCTGTACACCCTCTGATGACAACCTTCCAGCTGAATACCTTCAACTTGCATCCAGAGCAATTGCTCATCCTGTAGCTATTCTCATTAACCGTACCATTTCTGAAAGCACTATCCCTAATCTTTGGAAAATCTCACACATCATTCCCTTACATAAAGGAGGCAACTCTAATGAGTACTCCAACTATAGGCCCATAGCACTACTCTCACCCTTAGCTAAGATCATGGAGAAATGTATCCATCATCAGCTAATAGATTACCTTACTAAAATAACATCCTGGCCAGCTGCCAACATGGCTTTAGACCCTTTCACAGCACCACCACTGCCCTTCTATCTTTCACCAATACTATTAACACCAACCGAACAATAACTACCTCTCATCTGCATCTTCATTGACCAGTCAAAAGCCTTTGACATGGTCAATCACTCCCTACTTATAAATACCCTACAATCCTCTCTCTGGATTCTAATTCTATCCTTTGGTTTAAGTCTTACCTCAGCAACCGAAAACAAGCTGTTTTGTGGCAAAATCACTTGTCTTCATACCTCCCTGTTTTACTAGGAGTTCCTCAAGGCTCTATTTTAGGACCCTTCTTCTCTGTTCATTAATGATCTTCATGTAGCTATTCCTCAATCCACCTGCATACAGTATGCTGTTGATTCTACTATCATCTGTTCTGCAAAGTCTCTTCCTGAGCTGAAATCTCTAAGCCAAACTGTCTTCTCCATAGTAGAATCTTGGTTCCAAAACCGGTGCTTACTCTTGAATGCCAAAAACAAATTACTTGATTACTCCTAACAACAAGACACCTCCCATACACTTCTCCATCCTAGCTAGTAATGGAACCCTTATATCACCTGATCTGACCTGTAAGTTATTAGGAGTTACAATAGACAATAAACTCACTTTTGACAATCATATTAATAACACCATTAAGTCCGTTAATAGAAAATTAGGCTCCTTGTATAGGATAAGACCCTTCCTCACCCCAAAAGCAAGAACTATCGCTGGGCACTTTCATTTACTCTCTACCCTCCTCTATGCTTCTCCCATTTACACCAATTTAAAGCAAAACAATCTCAACAAACTTACCAAAGCCTACAACAGTATTGCAAGGTTTGTAACTGGTAAGCCCTACAGAACCCATCACTGCATTAACCTACATCAGCTAGACTGGCTTGAACTGCAAAATGCACTGCTACTCTCTCAACTAACTACTGCTCACAAAATCTTCTACCTTCCTAACAACACACCTACACTAAACAATCTTATAACACCCTATAATAATCTTCATTCCCTACGCTCCTCGAATAAACTCCTAGCTTATATACCCAAATCTAACAACTTAGCTGGTGACTCCTTATTCTCCACCACCACAGGTAAGCAATGGAACATGCTGCCACCCAACCTTACCTCTATTTCCTCTTTTCCCTCTTCAAACTTAATCTTAAAATCACCTAAAACTACAATGGTTATGCCCTTGCTGTAACCCTGACTAATATTCTACTATTAGCCTATAACCTATCTTCTCTCTCTTCCTTTACATTACTACTCTGCCAACAAATGTTATGTAAATGTTATCTTCCACATTTTTAACCCGATGGTTTACTTTAAAATGTTACATTAATTCCTTCCTATTGTATGTGGCATTGCCTCTGATTGCTTTTTTTTCTATATTATTATTAAGTATGTGGAGCTTTTCTCCCCGGGCCTCTACTGAAAATGGAAATATCTCCAGCTAGACTAGCCCGGTCAACAAATGTAAAATAAAATAAATAAATAAAATAATAAATAAAATTTATAGTGGGGCACAAGCTTATGTGAAAATTGGATCATGTCTATCCTCACCACTTGAAATTGTCAAGGGAACTAGACAAGGTTGTCCTTTGTCACCATTATTATTTGCTCTTTCAATGGAACCTTTTACTACATATATCAGAAACAAGCAAAATATAAAAGGATTTCAAATTAATAATCTTTATAAACTTTCTTTTAGTTTTACAGCTGTCTGAAAGGGTGCATTAGGTTTCAATACACCTACCATTTATCATAAATACATGCATGCAATATATATATATATATATATATATATATATATATATATATATATATATATAATTTAAAGTGATTTACCTGTAATTTATAACTTACCTAAGGACCACAGCATGTGGTGCACAAACAGACAAACAGTCATTTTCAGATTCATCTTCTTTAGAAAAATGGTTTTAAAATCTGAATTTTACTTACACTGATTTATTCATTTTACATTTGTTGACTGGGAAAGTCCAACTAGACACAGGTCCTTTTTCAGTGGAGGCCCCGGAGAAAAGCTCCACTTTATGAACAGTACATAGGACAATAACACAGCAATATACATTATATTGCAGTATATATATGAATTATACATAACTGCTGCCACCCGTCCTATCTGGATGCAATAGATGAGATATCATGGGTTCTGTTCAAGCAGCTTTATTATGTACAAAGACAAGCACATCAGAAATGAGGCTTAATAACTTTAACTTAAATAGACTTATAAACAAACTAGCTGTTACATTCATGCATGTTCTCTCTCTGGCTGCATTCACAAAATGGCACAGAACCTAGCATGTGCTGACTAAATGTAAAAAACACTTAATTTTTGTCAAGAAATTTACTGCATCAACCTTTTCCTAATTACTGATACACCATCTACATAGAAAGTAGACAGCCTTAATTCCACTTGATCAGTTTGCTTTTTTGAATGACCCTTCTTTATAACTTTTGAAGTTTACCTGATTTGCAAAACTTTTGAAAATGTTTCCAATTTTTACACTTATGGCATTGCTGACCAAATGTTAAGCATTTCTCTCTTTTAGACTCATGATTTGCACCACAATTGCGACAGTTAACGATAAAGCTGGATTTGGGTTTTGCTGACTCATACCTGTACTGTACTGAGCATGCTCCTTTAACTGAACTAGTCTTAGAACTTGCTGGAAACTACATGGTTTCCCTGGTTGACCTGCAGGGCTGTGGCTGCCATGTTCTTAGGCCTGCTTTTGCTTGCCACATGTTGCATACTCTCTACATTTGCTCTGGAGCTGCTGAAACCATACTTGGGTGGCTTTCTGTAACTTCATGGATATGGCAAATCTCAATAGCTTTATTCAACATCAAATCACTGTCATGAAGTAAAATATTTTTCGCTGCAGCATTGTTAATACCACACACAAGCCTGTCCTTTATCAACTCATCTTTTAAATAAAAAAAACACACATTTTAGCTTTGTTTCTCAGGTCAGTTATATAAGCTGCAAAATTTTCCCCTGGTTTCTGATCTCTTGTGTAAAACAAATGCCTCTCTAATGTAATATTCATCTGGGGGTTACACATTTCCCTGAATTTACACTTCAAACACTCAGGGTCTTCCCTTGATTCTGCCTGTACAACAATATGATGATTTTCACCTTCTACCTCATACACTGCTGGTGTATACACAAATGAACCCTCTCTTTCAATGGCCTCTGACCCAGCTAGGTATAGCAAAATGAATGCCCTAGTGTGTGCATCTTTGTCAGAATAAACTGCTTATATAAAACATTGTACACTTGGTCAGATGTTCTCCAGTTCTCTGCATTATTCTGATCAAACACAAGTGGTGAGGGCTTTTGAAACCCATCTGCCATATTAACACATATCAGTGAAGGCTTTTGCAAATATGCACAAACATACACGCATACACATATGCCTGAAATTTATGCCAGTACTTGTAACTTTGCCCAGTAGCACAACAAGCCTCTGAATAATTGAACTTTGCAAGATAAGTCTCTCGGGCACTGTACTGTGTGAATGAACTGGGCATAAGAAGCTCAGAGTAAGAAACATTTTGAAGTACTATAATTGCACTTTGTGAATAAACAGTACACAGCGAGCTGAAACTTCCCCAAAATGGCTGTATTTGCTGAATAACTTTTTACAGTGCAAGAAACACTCTGTAATGTTGGCACTTTGTGAATAAACACACCCAGCACAAGAAACTTTTCGAAATGGCTGTATTTGACTGCACTTTGCAAAATAGTTGCACTTTGCACACTGATACACTCTTTGAAATAAATGCACAGTAATAAGCACACACTGTACATACTTTAAGATACTTTGAATAACTCTAGTTATCCCTTTATTACAAGAAGTAGTAGTTATGCCAAAACACAGCACTTTGCCAAAAAACATGCATTCGCCTTGCTTTATTTATGCTTAATGTGAGCTTTTTGCCCTTATTATATTCATTTTGCTTGTTTAATTTTTTTACATGCCCAATGTACTTTTCTTGTGCTCGTTTTACTCTAAACATGCCCATTTTGCTTTAAATATGCATATTTTACTCTAAACACATTCTTTTTGCTTTAAACATACTCGTTTTGCAACTCTGATGTAATTTCTAATCTCTTATGTGCTTTTCTGATGGTTGTTTTTTTAAAATATCTTAATCTTAAACATTTTGTGGCTTTTGCTTGTAGTTTGTGCCCTTGTAATGCCCCATTTTATCTTTTTTATATAATAAACTGCTTTTGCAAGCTTTCATTATCTTTGGTTATTTTCTGGCTCTTTTTCGTGCTTGTTTCTCTTAGTTTAACTTCACTGTTATCTCTGCACTTCATAGCTCTGGAAAGCAGCCTCTGGAATCCCGGTACTGACACCATGTCACTCGTCCTATCTGGATACAATAGATGAGACTTCATGGGTTCTGTTCAAGCAGCTTTATTATGTACAAACACATCAGAAATGAGGCTTAATAACTTTAACTTAAATAGACTTATAAACAACCTATTACATTCATGCATGTTCTCTCTCTGGCTGCATTAAAAAAAAAACAGAGAACCTAGCATGTGCTGACTATTTATATGCACGTTCAGTCTTTGGAATGCTTCTTAAAGACACAGCACACTACTCATTCTACAACTGCTAATACTTACAATTTACAGTTCTTGATAAACATACAATTTAACAAATTCAAATGAAGGAACTGTGATATAGAAGAGTGTGTAAATTCTGAGCAGCACATACTTATCAAGTGTACGAGAGGTATAGAACAAGACAGAGATATGTAGACTAGTTCCAGTATAAAAGAGTCAGAGAATCCAACCAGAGACATTAGATGAACATTGTTTGTTTGTACAAGGGGATTAGTGTCACCTTGACTATGTGAGTGCTAAAAGAGGTGATAAAGAATGAAAAACACTCATTGATAGGATGGTTAGGTCACAGCTGACTAGGGAAGAAGAGGGGAAATATTGGACTAGCTGGGACTGGTACAAGAAGAGGAGGAATATTGGACTAGCCAGGAATGGTACAAGAACAGAGTCATGCATCAGCTAGGTGAGCTTTTAGTATTTTTTAAATTGCTTTAAGGAGGATGTAGTTCCTGATGCTACTGAGTAAAATGAGTGACCTCTAACATTGTTGGCACAAGTTTAAGAAAAATGTGTTTTGCATCCTTAGACTTTAATGGACTCACTATCACACATGGGTGAAGGTGCCCTATTAAAGTCTATGGACGTACTGTACATTAGTCTAAGCCAATGCTAGCATAGACTGTAGTAAATTTGTTTGAGCAATGGTTTAATAAAAAGTTTATGAAGCTTGTTTATTAAAAAACAGCACAAAAACATAAGGATTGGACAAATTGGAAAACACATCACTGCATTTGACTCATCAAATGCTGCGATATATATATGTACGAATATCGGCAAATCACTTTAACATGGCTCTATTTCATCTCCTAGGAGTTTTTGTTTATTTGGCTCTCTGACATCATCTGGCCACACTTTACTTGTTCTTTGCATATTGTCATTGCCCCCTACCTTCTGTTCATAGCCCATTCCCCCTGCATAATAGGATAAGAAATCACCTCATTTCAATTTTATTCGTCTAGATCATATAAGGGGGATGGTTGGAAATCCCAAAGAATTTGTAGCCACTATGTTTACCACTGGGCATAAGTGCGCTATCCAGTATCCAGAAAAAGTGTTTATATATGGTGCAGACAGAGTAAGGAAGAACTTTAACAGTTAAGATTTGATGAGTGAATTATTATGATTTACAATTTTCACTTTTATTTGTTGCTTTTAATCTGCATTTTAGTTATAACATCTTGCATAGTTGATATCATTTTTATAATGAAGTTAAAGCTTGAAACATAGTCTGCTTGGACTCACTGTTTGCTAATCTTTTCCTTTTTTTGTGGTGAGCTAGTCTCTGTGCCAGGCTAATGTGTTACCTCTCATCCGTTGCTGACTCCTGACTTGCAACATAGAACTTGTGCCATAGCTGGATGACTTAAGGGATTATATAGGTTCATAGGTTCATAGATTAGTACTAGGCTAACTACCCTTGCGAGCTATTTTAAGCCTAGCCAATTATCTCTTGTAAGACTCAAACCCAGCACCTTGCATTTGTAAGGCAAACACCTTAACCATTAGGCCACTAACTAACTAACTAACTAACTAACTAACTAACTAACTAACTAACTAACTAACTAACTCAGTTCTTGTAGTAAAGCCTGGATACAGGTGAATGCTGGAACACTGGCTCTGGTGAGCCATCCGCTAATGCCTGAGGGCTATCTGGGCTGTGGATTTGCTACTGATTACATACTTTGCAGCTTCTGACTGATTATGTGGCCTACTGCTAGAGCCATCCTGGGCAAATAGGTAAGAGTTCTGAGGTTTACATTGGGATTGACAAAGATGTATAGTAGTAAAGGTTTGCTGAGTGCACTGACAGGTTCCAGGGTCATGAGATGAAACTGAGAGATGCCTTTCTTCATTCCTCACCTACTCCTCTTAATGTTGTTTCGAATATCATTTTTCTTATGGCATTTCATTTATTCTGAAATCCTTAGAGCTGTTGATATTGAAATGATGCTTGGCTTTAACTTGGCCTTGATGCCTTAATTGATGGGGACACTCTCTTGCACACCAACTCAAAATCCCTGGCACAAATGCGTCCCTGATAGTAAATTCCATTGTCATCCATAAAGGCTTTAAAATTAAGCTGATAAATGCTAATTGCATCAATAATAAATGGGCCCTTCTTGAATCCTGGATGCTGTAAGATGTACCTGATATAGCAGTCATTAATGAGTCATGGCTTAAATATGGTAACTGCCCCCCCCCCCCCAACATGTAAGGAACAAACCTTCCTTTTAATTTGCTGACAAAGATTAAACAAAATGGTTGGGGTGGAGAATCATAGTGTAACTTACTCAGATACATACAAGAAACTTATTTCTCCATGATGCAACTCAATCTAGTTTTGTCAAAAATAGATCTTGCATGCTCAAACTAGTTTATCTATCCATATAGCTTTTCTCAATCTGGATAAAGCATTCAGCACTATACTCCATGGTGGAATTATTCATAAACACAAGGTCCACAACTAGCTGTCACTTTGCTTTGTAAAATGTGTTTTTGTGGTAAAATAAAATGAACAATGGCAACAAAAATAATGCCAGAAACTGACATTACAAGCCTCTTCAGAAAATAGTTATATATAATGGGTATTTGACAACGTATTAAATAGTAATATACTGAAAGTCACAGTACAAAATGCAAAATTCCTGAAATGTCAAAGTGTAGAAACTTATGTTGAACGACAGTTAAGGAAATGGATTTATGAACACCTTTATGCTATTTCTAAAGGTAATGTAAATAATGCCTTTTTCAAGCATACTCTGACTTCCCTGGTAATATCAAATTTCGGTTTGGGATTATTGACATTATTCCAAGAAATGGAGCCTGGTTGGAGCTGGAAATAGATAAAAGAGAAGTTTTATGGCAATTTAAACTTAATGCAGTGGTTCTACCAGGTCTCAATGAAAATTATTTTTTATTTTTATTTATATTTGTTGACCGGGAGTGTCAGACTGGACTTAGGTCCATTTTCATCGGAGGCCCGGGGAGAAAAGCTCCACAGTTAAAATCTACATTGGACAGATAATGTTAGCAATTATACAACATATTCAGATGAAGACAATCATCATACAGCTAGAATCTTTATCTGTGAAGTACATACATTCAGTGAGACAGGGAATTAAAGGCATAGATAACATTCCATTATAGGTATAATATTTATGTTTCATATAAGATATGATGACAAACGTGTTTCTATAGAATGTTTTGAGTTATATTGTTCATTATAACAGGTCATATTTTATGAATTTTAATACTTAAAGTATTTTTAATATTCTACAATTTTTAGGTTTTTTAAAATAGCAGTGTAAGTGTTAATATGTGAAATTTTAACTGACACATTCATATTAGCAGTCTGTATAGGGGGGAATTCAGCACTGTGCACTTTAAGAACCTTTTAGTAGGTTCACAATCAAGTTTTTTAATTAAGTTTTTTAATTGAGTCACTTTGATTGGTGTGGAATGATTATAAAATAAGGAGCATGGCAGATGTATTTGGTTCTGATGAAATCTACAGGAGTAGATGAAAGCGCTCAACCAGTTTGTCACTTTTGTATTGTTCATTAAAACAGGAGTTTATTGTATTTTGTGCTAGTGCATGATTATCATTACTGGGACAGCATTCAGCTTCTTCAGGGGCTGTGTATTTTTCTACAGTTGGACTGACCAGTTATAGTATTGTTCTCAAGTTGTCGTTACAATCATGGATTCCCTCGATGAATTACCTTCCATGTTTTCTCCGAGAAGAGACGATATTCATCGTATCCAGTCGGAGATGGCCATTATAAAAGGGGAGTTGACTAGACTGATTGAACTAGTCACTCAAACCCATAGCAGATCCGTGAGTGGAGATACGGAAAACCGGAAGTTACTAACACGCGAACAGGAAGCGTGTAATTCCACACTCTCTCTTCCAAACGCGCAGAAGGTACAAACACCTAATAACGGGCAGGCCTCTTATGGATCTAGTAAGAGCTTTGGTGAAGGAGATGTCCGACCGAGTGAAAGGTCAAGATTGGAGGACGACCAATACAATATTTCAGGCGCTAGACCTAAAAGAACAGTGCCCAAGAAAACATATGCAATGACGTCGCATAGTAAAGTTACAACAGGTACTGTAAAAACTATCCAGCCACCTGTCGAGCTGTCTAATCACAAGCGTTACAACATTGCTAGTTTTCTGGATAATAATTTTGACTTTATTAACAATAATAAACATATAGCTTATGAAAGTAAGGTCGCTGAAGCAAATTCAAAGGAAGATATGACTTTAAAATTAAATCTTCCAATTTGGAAAGAAATTAAAAGTATTGAAGACTTTGCAACTCGACAATGCATATTTAAAAAAATGTATAGACGTTAATGTGGTACCAATGGGGCTCAGATTTTTTAAAAGACCAATGGGGGTTGAAATGGATCAAGAACAGATTATTGAATGTAGTAAAATGTTTGATAACTTTGGAGTTGCATTCATGAAATATTTGATAGCATGTAATGATAAGAAAATATGCAAATTGATTACAGAAATTGAACATTTGGATCAGCTGATAACCAATGATTTATTGTTTGATGAGTATGTATTATGTTTTAATGCTCAGTTTACATGGGTGGAGAATCAGGTGAATAACCAATACGAGAGAAAGTATAAAAAATTACAACGAGATTTGCAGCAATATGAAAGGGGAGAGGCTTATAGATTTGATATCAAGAAAGATAATGAAGAGTACTCAGACAGATACCATGATAGAAAGAAGACTTACTATAATAAATCAAGGTCTGACAATTATAGAAATTTTGGTAGAGGAAACAAAACTAATAATTTTTTAGAGGAAAATCAAAAGAGAGAACGTGGATACAAGGGGGAAAGAAAACACGAGAATTGGCAACACCAAGAGAACACAACTTGGTAGTAAAAAACATAGGCCAAGGGACTCCCATGGACAGTGATGTGGAAATTAAGAAACATAATGATATACATTTCAGTTGGAAAGAATTTAGTATATATAATTACACTGATATAGAAGTTACTAAAGATATGTTTAAGTTATTATCTAAGGGAATGAAATTCATACCGAATAATAGAGGGAGTTTAGTGGAATATGTAGTGGATTTTAAAAAGTATTTAAGAAAATTAAACCTGGCTATATTTTTTAAAGGGAAGGATGCTTTGGACACAGAATTTTTAAAAAAATCTAGTTATTTTACCCCTCCATTAAATAATACTTTAGCCATTTATGAAAGGATGGTTTTAAAAGAACTTTATGCAGTTATGAACAAGAAAGACTATCACATTTCAAATTTATCAGGGAAGGAACATCAAGTTTTGAAAAATCTACAAAATAATGATAAAAATAGAATAATGAAACCAGATAAGGGTGGGGGTGTGGTATTATTCAATACGGAAGAATATAACAACAAAATTAATAATGTATTATTCAATTCTGTGAACTATATGTTAACGTCAGTTAATGAAGTTAATATAGCCTATCATAAGATAGATTTAATTTTGGAAGATTTATTAATTGAGAACAGAATTGATATGGACCTATACAAATATGTGAAAAAAGAACACCCCATTATAAGTACTATTGTGGGGATACCTAAGGTCCACAAAAATATTATGGAACCCCCTTTCAGACCTATAATATATGGGAATAGTTCTAAAACTTTTGAAATAGGTAAAGTTATAGATGGTTGGTTAAAAAGTTCATACAAAAATATACCTCATATTGTGAAGGATTCATGGGATTTTCTTACCAGACTGAATAATGATTATATTACTGATGATTGTATTTTATTAACGGTGGATGTTGTAGACCTCTTTTCTTGTATCCCTCAAGAAGAAGGATTGTTTAGATTCCAAGAAAGCATGTAAAAATATAGCAAATTGACATGGGATAAAATTAGTGTTCTAATGGTTTTTATGGAACTAGTATTGAAGAACAATTTTATTATGTTTCAGGGAGAATACTATAAGCAAAGTAAGGGAGTAGCCATGGGGGCTGCATGTGCCCCCATGTTTGCAAATGTATTCTTATTAAATTGGGAAGAAGAATATATATTTAGGTCTCAGTGGAACTCACATATCAGGTGTTACCTGAGATTTTTAGATGACGTTTTTATTGTATGGAGGGGTAGTGAAAATTCCATACAGAAATTCATTGAATATCTGAATACTAGAAATGAGTATTTAAGATTCACTTATAGTATGAATTGTAAGAGTATATCATATTTGGATAGTAAGGTTACTATAGAGGGGAATACTTTTAGGTCCAACTTATTTAGGAAGGACACTTTTAGCAATGATTCCCTTGAGTATAACAGCTGTCATCCTGAGTACCAGAAAAAAAGTATCATTAAGGGGCAATGCATCCGAGCCGCTAGGATGACCTCTTGTTTTCAAGATATGATATTCGAGCTAAATAACATAGCAAAAATGTTCAAGGAAAGGCGATACCCCATAGGGATGATAGCGGACGTGGTTAATTATGTCAAACAGGAATGGGGAAAAAAATACAAGCCCATTTTGGGTAGTAAGCAGGGTGAAGACAATAACAATATGACAACTAAAGAATTCAGTGAATTTAGGAGAGCTTGTGTTATTCAATATGCTCCACAAGTTAGAAAAGTAAAAGAAATAATAGAAAGGAACTGGAATATATTAAAAATTGATGAAAATATCTATAAGACAGTAGGTATAGGACCAACATTTGTATATAGGAATGGAGTAAATTTAAAATCCAGATTAAGTAAGACAAAGGAAATGTGGAGGAAAAGTGAATGTGGTACAACCAAATGTGGTAGGTGCAACCAGTGTCAATTTATTATTGGGGTTAAGAGTATCACATTGAGTAACACGCATAGGACTACTATTATGTTTTGTAAGGGGAATTGCAGGACAAAACAGGTCATATACCTAGCAAAGTGTAAAACATGCCCATGTTATTATGTTGGAATGACTACGAGATGCTTGAGAAATAGAATCTATGAACATAGTTATAAGATGAGAAAACAAGATGAAAACAATGCTTTGTGGAGGCATTGCAATACTAGTAAAGAGTGCAAGTCCTTTGAATTTGGTATACTGTAACATGTTTTACCCAACCCTAGGGGAGGGAGTATCAAGAAAAAATTATTGGAAAAGGAGGCACGCTGGCAAATTAAATTGAATGCATCTGAAATACCAGGACTTAATGAAACCATTTCGATAAAATCTATGTTGGACAGATAATGTTAGGTTATACTATTCTGGATGACAATCATCATACAGCTATTTGGCTAGTGTACATACTTTCAGTGAGACAGGGAATTAAAGGCATAGATAACATTCCATTATAGGTATAATATTTATGTTTCATATAAGATATGATGACAAACGTGTTTCTATAGAATGTTTTGAGTTATATTGTTCATTATAACAGGTTATATTTTATGAATTTTAATACTTAAAGTATTTTTAATATTCTACAATTATTAGGTTTTTTAAAATAGCAGTGTAAGTGTTAATATGTGAAATTTTAACTGACACTTATTCATATTAGCAATTTGTATAGGGGGGAATTCAGCACTGTGCACTTTAAGAACCTTTTAGTAGGTTCACAATCAAGTTTTTTAATTAAGTTTTTTAATTGAGTCGCTTTGATTGGTGTGGAATGATTATAAAATAAGGAGCATGGCAGATGTATTTGGTTCTGATGAAATCTACAGGAGTAGATGAAAGCGCTCAACCAGTTTGTCACTTTTGTATTGTTCATTAAAACAGGAGTTTATTATATTTTGTGCCAGTGCGTTATTATCATTACTGGGACAGCATTCAGCTTCTTCAGGGGCTGTGTATTTTTCTGGAGCTGGAAATAGATAAAAGAGAAGTTTTATGGCAATTTAAACTTAATGCAGTGGTTCTACCAGGTCTCAATGAAAATTATTTTTTATTTTTATTTATATTTCTTGACCGGGAGTGTCCGACTGGACGTAGGTCCATTTTCATCGGAGGCCCGGGGAGAAAAGCTCCACAGTTAAAATAAACAGACAGTAGTTACATTGGATTACATAGCGATTAACAATTTACATAGCAATTACTTACAACATATTTACAGATGAAGAACATAATACATCATAATAAGAACATAATACATCAGTAGACAACTAGAATCTTTATCTGTGAAGTACATAACAGACATTAACAAATGTTACAATAAGAAGCTCCTGCTGTATAATAAGTACTAGGCTTATGAGCATCTGAGCTTGCTATAATCAAGGTAGTTAGTGGGGTGGAAAGAAAGGTAGTGGTTGGATGGGGTGGGTGATATTAGAGTGGGAGTTGCAAGGGCATAGCCAGCAAATTAAATCAACTATAAATAAATAAAATAAATAAATGTTTTTAGGTGCGCTTTTAGTAAAGTTTTGAAGTGGGTGCATGATGGTATGGAGGTAATTGTGGGTGGGAGGGAGTTCCATAATTTAGCTATGGTGCAAGAGAATAGTGCTTCACCAGCAGAGTTATTGGCTTTAGTGATCTACAAGTGATTTTTGTTGCTGGATCTTAGTGGTCTGGTGGTGCGATAGGGTTGGAGTAGATTCTGGAGGGATGGGACATTTAGTGGATGGTTTACTAGTTTGTGGGCGAGTGAGAGTTGATACCATTGAAGGAGGTGAGGGAGTTCAAGCCAGCCCAGTTCAGCAAGTGAGAGATAGTGGTGACTACGGTAGAATGCCCCCGTGGTGAATTTGGCAAATTTGTTGTAGCAGGTCTCTAGCTTGCTTAGATCGCATTGCCTTAAGTTGGTATATATTGGAGAGGCATAAAGTAGGGTGGAGATAAGGTGGGAATTTGCTATTGAAATCTTTGCTGCTTTGGTGAGAAGTTGCTTATTTCTGTATAACTCTCCTAGTTTTTTGTGGACTTTTTTTATGGTCATGGATATGTGAATGTCAAATTTTAGTTTATTGTCTATTTCCACTCCTAGCAATTTGGTGTGTTCAGTTGGGTATATAGTGGTGTTGTCTTTTGCTGTGATGTTAAAGTGAGAGTTGTTTTGAGTATGTTTGGTGGGTTGGAAGATGAGTAGTTTAGTTTTGTTTGGGTTGAGTATTAATTGGGCATCGGATAACCAGGTTTCAACAGAGGAAAAGGCTTCATGTGTGACTTTTTGCAGTTTGGGTAGGGACTGGGCTGAGCAGATGATGGTTGAGTCATCTGCGTATTGTATGAGTGTGCCATGTTTGGTGGCAGAGACTAGATTATTGGTGAAAACAGAGAAGAGTAGGGGTCCAAGGATGGATCCTTGGGGAACCCCTATGGAGACAGGTAGTTGGGGAGATATGTCATTCTGCCATACAATGGATTGTTAGCAGTCAGACAGGTAACTCTGAAACCAGTTGGTGACTGATTGTGAGAAGAATAGGTTATTGAGGACAGAGATAAGTTGTTTGTGTGGGACCATGTCAAATGCTTTAGATAGGTCTAGGAAAGTAGCAAAGGAGAGATAGCCATTGTTTTTATGCTGAAGTATAAAGTTAGTAAAGGAGAGTAAGGCAGTGGTGGTGCTATGGTTTGGTCAGAAACCATGCTGAGTATTGGAAAGGAGGTTGTTAGTAAGGAGGTAGTCTGAGACCTGAGAGTGTATGCATCTCTCTAATATTTTGGAGAGTGGAGAGAGAATAGCTATGGGGTGGTAATTGGTTAGTTCTTTGGAGGGTCCGCCTTTGTGGAGGGGAATTATATGTGATACTTTCCACAGTGTGGACAGAGATTGGTTAATCAAGATGGATACTGGGGAGGCCAGAGCATCAGCTGTGATTTGTAGGTATTCACTTGGGAGGTTGTCTGCTGCTAATTTGGTGGGCTTAAGTTTAGTTAAGAGTTTTTTTTATGTTGGAGGTAGGTACAGGAGAAAAAGAGAAGGCAGTGGGGAGATTATTAGTTGAAGGTGCGGGTTGGAGGGGAGGGGGGGTTGTGTTGTTTAGCTAGTGATAGTATGGTTTGTGTGAAATGTGTGTTGAATGAGGTAGCAATATTTTCTGAGGAGTGAGGGATGTTAGGAGGAGGGGTACTGACTTTACCTGGATGGAGGATGGAGTTTATGGAGGACCAGAATTGTTTGGGGCTGTGTTGGGAGGAGTCTAGGGCAGACTGATAGTATTGGAATTTGCCCTGCTTTATTAGCTTTTTGACTCTATTGCGTAGTTCTAGGTATTTCTGTCTAGTTGAGGGGGTTTTGGTTTGGTGCCAGTGCTCCCAGGCTTTATCCCTGTTTTTCATTTCTGACTTAGTGGTTTTCTGTAGCCATGGGGAGGGTTGTGCTTTGATTCTGGAAGGTCTATGGGGGCATGGTAATTAAGGATGCTCAGAAAGGTAGTATTAAAAAATTCAACTGCGTCATCAAGACTGAGGTACTTTAGAGGATGCCAGTTACATTGTTTGAGGGATGAGATAAATGTGAGTGGGTTAAAGTTTAGTTTTCTATGCATTTGATGGAAGATGACAGGTTTAGCTTGGTATAGGTATAGATAAGCAGCCTGTTATATATGACTGGGGGCTCTTACTGACTAGTATCCAATCCAGGGTAGTGTGTTTGCTGGAGTTTTTATTTATCCTGGTTGGTGACTGGACTAGTTGGGTGAAGCCATGAAGGTTTACATGTTGGGTTGGATGGTTGCCAGAACAAGATTGCTAGTCAATATTGAAATCACCTAAAATTATAGTTTCTTGGGGGAGATGGTGGGTTGACCAGCTGAGGAGGTTTTCTAGTGGAGGGATATTTTGGCCAGGTGGGAAGTAGCATCCAATTATGTTGATGGTTTTGTTTTGGTTTATTTTGAAGTTGGTATATATTATTTCTTCATTGCCTATTTGTGGAGCTGATGATTTTAAGATCTGGATATTTAGATGCTGTTTAAATATTATAGCTACACCACCTCCTTTCTTGTTTAGCCGGTCTACTGTTAGTATGCCATAACCTGTAGGGAGTATTTGCTCACTGATACTGTGAGGTTTTATCCAGGTTTCTGTCAGGATGACTATATCTGGGGAGTACAAGTCTATGGTGGCATGGAGTTCATGGACTTTGTTGGATAAACTTCTAATATTTAGGCTTAGTAGAAGGAAGTCACTTGGCTTTCTATTGGCTGTAATATGGGAGAAGTTGTGGGAGAAAATGTTTCCATTTTACCTGTTCTTAAACTCAAGGCTCAGTAGTTATAGAACAGTGTTATTATTTGGGTAGGTTTTATTGTTCTGTGAAAAATACACTAAGACCTTCTATTTTTAGATTTTTATTTCCAGTGCAAATTAAAGACTTGCACTGATTTTAAAGGTAGAGGCTGCTTTTTACATCTAGCATTTTAATTTTTACTTTTTATTATTTTGAAATATTTTTTATTTTATTTATTGATCTTCTATTTTAATTGTAGGTCTTATTAAATGTTTTAACAGATTTTATACACAACACAGTCAATGTTATAATGAATTTTGATGCATATACAGATATTACCTATTTGTTTTTAATCACATGATTTGGTAATTAAGACTGATTTGTATATAAAGCCTGTTGAGATATTCATTCAAAGGTTCTGAAGAAGTCCCAAGTTACTGATGAACAAAAGCACTTGACCTTTTTTCCGTGTTTCTACAAGAATTACACATTTTTTTTTTTCTGTTAATTTGGAATGTGTCCACATTTTTGGATTTAAATCAGCATAATTTCCTGCCTTGTACACAATACTTGAGCCATTTGGTTGTTTTATTTGTCTTTGTTGGGCTGCACGGTTCACACTGGTTGTTTTTTTACTGTTTTGCAAATTGCCTTAATTGTGAAATTTACAACAAAAAATACAGTGGTTGGGGAGATGGTCCACCCAACAATCTGTAACATGTTCAACAAATTTAGATAGATCTAACAATAGAAATTCAACAAACTTAAGATCAGTTTACTGTTGAGAAAATAAAGATCATCATAAGTTGTGCAGTTTCCAGCCATTTGGCACGATTCTTGGTATTCTTATAATAAACCTTTGGGAGGTCAGAAAATATCTGCTTTAAAAGGTGACCTACTTTATGAAAGAAAACATTCAGTAACTTTTCAGAAGGCTTTTGAGTCATAGTTGCTAAACTGCGACAGAGACAAACATGTCTCCCAGAGATTGCTGCTCCACTGGAAAATCGCCCACTTCATTTGAAGCAGAGCTTATTCCAGTTGGATAGGAAACCACAAACTCCCCCTGGGGTGGTAACTATGGTCCTCATGGACAGGGGTACTCAGTGCTGATCATAGTTTCACTCTGCAAACAATGACCATCTAACTATGGTCAACTAGGGTATTCTGGATTTTTACATGGCTAGACTTGTAAAGGTCCTAGTCCCATTAGCCTAGTAACCACCTATGAACTTATGAACCTATAACAGAAAACTTGATAATGAAGAATTAAGTAAAGATACATGATATCAACATATGTGACTCTGAGCATTTGCTTTCATGTGACTTTATGAAATTTATTAGAGTTCTTTGACTGAGCAAATAAAGCAGTAAATAGTTGGGTGGGCATGTGGTTGTGACTCCCTAAATTTTGTCTAAAAAGATGATAGTGTCATACAAAACACAGTTGTAAAAATAAGGTGTATAATGAGTCTCAAGGCAGTAGAATGAATGAAAATTTGGCTAAATAACTGAGGTGGCAAATAATATCTAGAATAAGGAAAAGGAAAGGACTCAGCAATGGGAACTAACTAATTCTATTGGCTATATATGATAATGAAGAGAGACTGGATATAAAAACAGTCACTTTGTACATGACACAAATATCTGCAACAGAAATGTCACTTAGAATAGAGGGGATTGAAACAGTAGCTGGCAGAGGTAGATGAAAGGTCATTTGTAGGACATTGGAAGGAAGGAAAGCCTAAAGGGTTATACTTTAAGGGAATTCCAGAGGAATCTATCTGAAAAAAAAGAAAAAAAAAAAAATATATATATATATATATATATATATATATATATATATATATATATATAAAATTTGTTTTAATTTATTTATTTACTTTGCTACCTGGATAAGTGAACTTTTTAACCATGGCATGGGGCAGGTGGGCAATACAGTTTCACATCCAAAGTAATAAGATTTAATATTCACTCGTAAGCATTTACATTCATTATATCATTAAAATTGTCATGTAGGCAAAACAATTTTTCAAAATTAATGCAATAGCTTTTAAGATGCATGAATAGTTTTTCCCTTGTCACAATGTTTTCACACTTAGAACAGTAATTTTTAGCTAATTAGACAAAAGGCCCCAATTAGGAACACTTTTTTAGGTTCATAGGTGTGTACTAGGCTAATGGCTGTGGAGCCTTTACAAGCCTAGCCCATAGGATTACCCTGGCATTGTGCCACTCGACCTTAGTTCCTAGTGCCTCTGCCAAGTAGAGCCACTGGAGTGATCCCCGGGTTGAATTTTCTATTTCCCATCCACTCATATAGGTTCATTTTAAAATGCTTTACTGTTAAAACAAACTTCTCATAATAATTTCAATTTTTAGGAGGGAGAGACCAAATGTCTAAGAAGAAATTATGCCTTCCAAAATCTGTACAGTTGATAGGTATGGAGATAACGTAATTCAACAACAAAAGTAAATAGAAACCATTAATGTAAATGGATCACTTAAAGGTAGCAAATCCGACCAAGAAGATCAATAAAGTTTAAAAAAAAAGTGTAACAAAAGCTACAGGGATTGTTGTAAATATTCAAGATCTAAAAGACTAGTTCAAAGAAAAACAATTATTATCCTTTTCCTACAACCCTTGTCTGGACCCTGTTCTGAGTTTTGTATGCAGTTTTAGAGAATGCATCTCTGAAATGCATAAGTGAGTTGATATTGTCTAAAGCAGGGCAACTCAGTTACTCAGGTGTGTATCTCCTGATGAAATAACAAAATTGGAGACTTTTGTTTCATCGTCAAGTAACTTGGTGGGTGGACAGACACAAACTAGACCTTTATCAGCTGTGATTTGAGATACATATATACCGTTAAGCATTTATTATTAAATAAATACAAACTGCATTAGCTTAGCAAGATTTGCTCTTCTCAGTTTATTTGTAAGTGCAGGTAGTATATCTCATAAGAATACATCTATTTCTAACTGAATATTGGTGTCTATGTTCACCTACCAAATTAAGGAAACCTCGAACCGCGAAAGAACAGATGTAAAACAGTGAAATGGAAAAGCAGCAAACACTGACAACTTCAAAAATAATTTCAGCAAATTGCCACAGTTTGCCAACAACCAGGAAGTAACACGATACATAAGGTAAAAGATGGTAAACCTGCTAAATTTGCCCTATTCACCATTGTAATGTGATCTCAGAGTTGGTATATATAGTTAGAGGGGTATGGGGGCACAGCCCTCACACTGGATGGTTGTGTGGGGCACGGCCCTCTACCTTAGTTTGTTGTATGTTTGATGTTGGCCGTCCTGGATAACTGGATGGGAACAGAAAATACACCCCTGGTATTCCACCTGTGTGCCTGATGGAGAGTGGCATTGGGTGCTGACTTGTTGGAACATGGGCTAAATTCTTGGTTAGGCTTATAAGAGCCTCAGGACCAATAGCCTAGTAACTTCCTATGATCCTATGATGTATTTTATTTCACTTGTTATCGGTGCTCACTGCTGTTTCAGTTTGCTGGTTTGCTTTCGTTGTTTTGTGTTGTTTTAAATTCGGTAAGCGAACATAGACCTGAATATTGTATATATGTTTAGAGCTTGCCTCTCCAGAATTTCATTAAAAATTTAATATTTCCTTTTGGAAATTCCTTTTCAATAAATATATATAAATTAATATAGGTACAACTTGATATCAAATAATTTGTGAACCACTGTTGTAGTTATATCATAAACACCATCAAACATCTGGTGAGGATCACAAATTACAGGAGTCTAACATATTTCA
Source organism: Protopterus annectens (assembly GCF_019279795.1). Classification (NCBI taxonomy): domain Eukaryota; kingdom Metazoa; phylum Chordata; order Ceratodontiformes; family Protopteridae; genus Protopterus; species Protopterus annectens. The sequence goes on along the minus strand of NC_056732.1, from coordinate 1,358,032,989 downwards.
TTGAAACAGTTGACAAAATCAAGGGAGCACTATTTAAGGTAGGATGGTTATGAAAATACAACAATGCCATCTAAACTGGACTCTAAAAATCGGAAATGTTGAAAAGTTTAGATTGCCTGCAATGGCTAGAAACAAAACTACTTTCATATTTCATTTTTAAAATAATGCCTTGTATCTGTTAACTTAGATAAAAGTGATCTTAAAAATGTAGCTCTCATGAGACAGAACTGCTTTGCCAGCCTATTACATTAATTTCCTGCTTTCCTTTTTTTTTGTTGCATAAAATGCAGGCCCTACTTAACTTGCAGTTTATACTTTTTTGTTTCAGTCATCCATAAGAATTACTTTATGCCCATCCAATGCATTCTTGAAATATTTCACTGTTTGTTATGCTACCATCTCTTTTCCAAGGCTGTTCCAATTATTTGCCATCTTCCCTTTTGTCAAAAATAATTCCATGTATCAGGCTTGCACTTTTCATTTACATCTTTAAATTGCATCCTGGCATTCTCATAAATATATTTTCCTGAAAGACTGTACCCACTTGGACTCTGTTGACTCTCTTGAATACGTCTTTACTTCATATCCCACCTCTGCCAGCTGTTATTTGATCAAAGATATAAAGACCTAATTATCTTGTTTTATATACTTTCTGATGGGTTGGGGGTTGGCATAGTGTTAAGGTATTTACCTCACAGATATTAGCTATGATGTTTGATTGTCACCTTTGAGGGAAATTAGCTAGGCTTAAAAAGGTCCCCAAGGACAGATAGCATAGTACTTACCTATGAACCTGTGCACCATTTTGTTCTGTCTATTCTATCTCTGTAATGCCTATAACATGGCTAAAATGTGGCCTCTGGAAATGCACATATTACTTTTTGATGAGGTCTTGCCATTTGTTGTCAGACCTTCATTAACTTCTTCATTCTCTAATAAATCACTGAGGACTAGACAGTCAATAATGCCAGTCATTAGACTTTCAAAGTTCTTGTTCGTAAAATGCATGGTAACGCAAAACCTGTTGTTCTGTAAACATTTTAAGTGAGTTTGAGTACAGGAGCCAGATTCCAAAAGAGTTCCTCACTGTGTAAGTCTGCTCTGATTCTGAAAGACTTGATCTCATTGTAAGTGACTTACTTCAATGTAAGGCTTGTCTATAAACGGGCTCACTATGGGGTATCAGATTCCAGAACACCTGCTCTCAGTCTGTGTGGTCACCTATATTGATAGTAAGTCTTTTGGAATCAGGGCCACTTTGCCTCGTTTGTCTCCTGTTTTGCAGAACATCTCTGATTTTATCTTATATTTACGGCCTGTCTCTATAAAAACTTTTTTTTCTGGTAAATCACAGAGCATTACCATCAGTCATCATAAATTCCCCAAAGGACACCAAAACCCTCCAAGAGAACCTTTCCCAAACCAATAACTGGTGTCAATGCCAGTCCTTATAGTTTTGTAGTTGTTTGTTCAGAAAATGCATAAGCTTGCAATACCAGTTCTCCTGTCTTTTTAAGTGAATTAAATTTGTCTAGCACCTAAGTGAGTTGATAACAAACTGCTTCCTCTAGTCACACATGTAGGATTTAAATCCATCACCACCATTTGCCTACCATGTAACTTTGAGCAAGACACTCCGGCAGTGCTCCTGAGTCACACCTAAGAAGGGATTTAATGGGTTTCCTGGCTGACAAATAGATAAAGGAAACATTTACATTTTGTTACTTTGATCCTTTGATTCCCATTATTATTATTATTATTATTATTATTATTATTATTATTATTATTATCTTTATTTTTGGCTTTGCCCAGAATTCTTGAGCAAAGAAGCTGAGAGATACTTTGTTCTGTTCCTTGTAAAATTTATGGCTTTCTGGCAAATTTTTGTGACCTGCAGTTACTAAATAATGACAGAGGTATGAGTTTCAGACTTGTATATCCTTCAGAATATGATTGCTAATGAAAAACTTGTTTTAGCTGTATAATACAAATATTTCGTCACTATTATTGGATCAACAGGTAGCACATTTGCCTTTGGTACTGGAAGATCAGAATGCTGTGGGATTTATTCTCATATCAGGTACCGGGACTATTTTTTCCAATACTGACACTACAGTGTAACATAAGTGGAGTGCTGCACTCCTGAATGTGGTGTCTGTTGGTTAAGATGTTGAACAGAGGTTCCGTTTGCCTGAGTTGGTGGTAGCGTGTGACACTTATCAAAAAAGAGTAGGGGACGTTCCAGGGTGCCCTGGCCAGATTTCTCTGGTTAGTATAAATACCTCCTCAGGTCTCCCTGAACAAAGGACTCTGGCCTAGTAAGACTTGAAAGCCACCAAACAGGCTTTGTGCTGGATGAATGTGGGACAGCAACTGTCATCCTCTTTTACAATGGTGGGGCATCAAAGGACCCACATAATTATAGACCCATAAGTCTAACCAGTCTCATCTGTAAGGTTATTGAAATAATTAATGTGGAATTAATAAATAAAGACGTAGGTAACCTACAAACTATCTACCCAAGCCAGTTAGAGTTTGTTAAGGTCAGATCCTGCCTACTAATTCCGGTTGACTTTTTTCAAGAAAGTCACTGAAGCAATGGATAAAGGCAAATCAGTGATCATTGCATGTCTAGACCTCACAAGGGTTTTCAAAACCATCACACACTCAAGTATCATTAATACATGATCCCAGCTAAATGTTAATCCCTTTATAATTCATTGGACAGCAAATTGGCTCACAAAAGAAGCCAGAAAATTAGGGTGAGCTGCTCTTCCTCCAAAAGGCCTGCCAGTTGTGTGTCCTCGGGCCACTCCTCTTTGGCCTTTACTTCTATGAGGTCAAAGTTATTATTAAGGGTTTATGGCTGACCAAGTCTGCAGATCAGTATAAACTTGGCTATCATAAACTCCCCACAGGATACCAAGATCTTCCAAGAGGGCCTTTTGCAAACCAATAGCTGGTGTCAAAACCATGGACCAAAACTGAATTCCAGGAAATGTATAACAGTATTCTTCAGCAAGCAGGAAGCCCTTTGTAACTACCACATTGACAACACTCCCCTGAAAATTGTTCCAGTAATTAGGGACCTGGGAACCTCTGCAGACAAGAAACTGTCCTTCGATTACCATGCATCCACTATTGTAAGAAAGTCCTTTTTCATTGCATAGATTATTACTAAGAGTATGGCATCCAGATCCAGGGATGTGATCATTCTACTCTGTTCTGCATAGATTATTACTAAGAGTATGGCATCCACATCCAGGGATGTGATCATTCTACTCTGTTCTGCATAGATTATTACTAAGAGTATGGCATCCACATCCAGGGATGTGATCATTCTACTCTGTTCTGCATAGATTATTACTAAGAGTATGGCATCCACATCCAGGGATGTGATCATTGTACTCTATTCTGCGTAGATTATTACTAAGTGTATGGCATCCACATCCAGGGATGTGATCATTCTACTCTGTTCTGCATAGATTATTGCTAAGAGTATGGCATCCAGATCCGGGGATGTGATCATTCTACTCTATTCTGCATAGATTATTACTATGAGTATGGCATCCACATCCAGGGATGTGACATTCTACTCTGTTCTGCATAGATTATTACTAAGAGTATGGCATCCACATCCAGGGATGTGATCATTCTACTCTGTTCTGCATAGATTATTACTAAGAGTATGGCATCCACATCCAGGGATGTGATCATTCTACTCTGTTCTGCATAGATTATTACTAAGAGTATGGCATCCTCATCCAGGGATGTGATCATTCTACTCTGTTCTGCATAGATTATTACTAAGAGTATGGCATCCACATCCAGGGATGTGATCATTCTACTCTGTTCTGCATAGATTATTACTAAGAGTATGGCACCCAGATCCAGGGATGTGATCATTCTACTCTATTCTGCATAGATTATTACTAAGAGTATGGCATCCACATCCAGGGATGTGATCATTCTACTCTGTTCTGCATAGATTATTACTAAGAGCATGGCATCCACATCCAGGGATGTGATCATTCTACTCTATTCTGCATAGATTATTACTAAGAGTATGGCATCCTCATCCAGGGATGTGATCATTCTACTCTGTTCTGCATAGATTATTACTAAGAGTATGGCATCCAGATCCGGGGATGTGATCATTCTACTCTGTTCTGCACAGATTATTACTAAGAATATGGCATCCACATCCAGGGATGTGATCATTCTACTCTATTCTGCGTAGATTATTACTAAGAGTATGGCATCCAGATCCGGGGATGTGATTAGTCTACTCTGTTCCGCATAGATTATTACTAAGAGTATGGCATCCACATCCGGGGATGTGATCATTCTACTCTATTCTGCATAGATTATTACTAAGAGTATGGCATCCACATCCAGGGATGTGATCATTCTACTCTGTTCTGCATAGATTATTACTAAGAGTATGGCATCCAGATCCGGGGATGTGATCATTCTACTCTGTTCTGCACAGATTATTACTAAGAGTATGGCATCCACATCCAGGGATGTGATCATTCTACTCTATTCTGCATAGATTATTACTAAGAGTATGGCATCCACATCCAGGGATGTGATCATTCTACTCTATTCTGCATAGATTATTACTAAGAGTATGGAACCCTGATCCAGGGATGTGATCATTCTACTCTATTCTGCATAGATTATTACTAAGAGTATGGCATCCAGATCCGGGGATGTGATCATTCTACTCTGTTCTGCATAGATTATTACTAAGAGTATGGCATCCAGATCCAGGGATGTGATCACTCTACTCTATTCTGCATAGATTATTACTAAGAGTATGGCGTGCACATCCAGGGATGTGATCATTCTACTCTGCTCTGCATAGATTATTACTAAGAGCATGGCATCCACATCCAGGGATGTGATCATTCTACTCTATTCTGCAAGGATTATTACTAAGAGTATGGCATCCACATCCAGGGATGTGATCATTCTACTCTGTTCTGCATAGATTATTACTAAGAGTGTGGCATCCACATCCAGGGATGTGATCATTCTACTCTGTTCTGCATAGATTATTACTAGGAGTATGGCACCCAGATCCAGGGATGTGATCATTCTACTCTGTTCTGCATAGATTATTACTCAGAGTATGACATCCACATCCAGGGATGTGATCATTCTACTTTGTTCTGCATAGATTATTACTAAAAGTATGGCACCCAGATCCAGGGATGTGATCATTCTACTCTATTCTGCATAGATTATTACTAAGAGTATGGCATCCACATCCAGGGATGTGATCATTCTACTCAATTCGGCATAGATTATTACTAAGAGTATGGCATCCACATCCAGGGATGTGATCATTCTACTCTATTCTGCATAGATTATTACTAAGAGTATGGCACCCAGATCCAGGGATATGATCATTCTACTCTATTCTGCATAGATTATTACTAAGAGTATGGCATCCACATCCAGGGATGTGATCATTCTACTCTGTTCTGCATAGATTATTACTAAGAGTATGGCATCCAGATCCTGGGATGTGATCATTCTACTCTGTTCTACATAGTTTATTACTAAGAGTATGGCACCCACATCCAGGGATGTGATCATTCTACTCTATTCTGCACTTATCAGACCAATCACTATAATGCTCACTTCAGCATATACTTGCCTACAATGTATTTTTACTAATAAAAGCAAAGGAATAAGTCATAAAAACAATGCACACAATGGTAAAGTCTTGTCACTGTTCTGGGAGTCACACATGATACTGAGGGGTGATCTCTGCCTTGTGTACAGAGCTTCAGCAGGCAGTATCCTCTCAGACCTGTTGCACACATGCAAGTCCAGTGGAAACATAAACACCCATGCAAGAAAAATAAATCTCTTTTGTAACATAAATAGAACGTGTGAAAATATCTGTGTATCAGAGAGAATATCACTTTTTTCAAATTCTCATTCTCTCTATGTAAATCAAAGTACTTCTCTTACGCTGTTCAAATGTAATCTGGATGAATGGATGGGTAGCAGCAAATTCACCCCTGGTTTAGCACCCTTGTCCTGTAGGGATAGAGGAAACATATAAAAGCTCTCCTTATCTCTGGGTTGGTTGTACTTAAAATCTAAAAATCTTCAAAGGACTGTGTGTCTAGGCTTCTAAAGATCATCACGTATCAATAGCCTAGTAAGTGCCTTTGAAACTATGAACCTATGAACTATACCAGTCAACAAAGAATAAATAAAAAAATAAATAAGTAAATGAAACTAAATAAATATAAATATTTAAAATCTGTTCCTGACCTCTGAGTTTTCACCTCTCATTTTTGAACCAAGAAGTAGGGAGGGTATGGAGGTGCAAAGGCTTGCACTGTGATTCTCCCAGCAACCTGCTGAAATATATTTCTATGTCATTATGTATTTGTTCATTCATTTCATTGCAGCCAAACATATGAGATATATGCAGTCATACATGGAGCTGTAATTGATAGTCACATGTTTGTAGACAGGTGTGTGTGTGTGTGTGTGTGTGTGTGTGTGTGTGTGTGTGTGTGTGTGTGTGTGTGTGTGTGTGAGTCTGTTTGTGTGTAAGTACTTGGTTCCTGCACCCCAGCATAGTTTTGGAGTGAAGGAAGGCATTGAATGTAGTAAAAGTAGCATCATTATATGAGCCAAGTTCTTTGGGTCTGATCATTGGTTTCATTGTTTTGTTTATTTGTCTATGAATAAACGGATCAGCATGACATCTTAGAATTTAATGGTAGTATTTTAATCATGAATAATTTTTAAATTAGCTTGCTTTTTTATTTTTGCAGGTACATAGGTGTGGAATGCACTATGCTGGGTTACAGCAGTTTATCTGGTACTTTAGTGGAGATGAGTAAGCAATGATCTGCTTCCTGTAGTACAGGGTTTGATTCCCTTAACATTTACTTGACTGCTGTGTGACTCTTACTAAGACACATCACCAGATAAGTATTCTTGAGCTAAAAATGTATTTTTGTGTGTGTGTTAACTGTTTAGTTATACAGTAGGCAGTTGGAGGCTTATGGAAGACAACCCTGGAGTACATGAATGCAAATAATTAATTTTCATAATAATAGCTCATAATTTTAATCCTCCCGAGTCATAGCCATATTTCTCAGCTGTGCCTGATTTTGCAGATTGTCCTTCATTTTGCTTCATATTTGTGATCTATTCCTCAAGAAAATTTAAAATGTATGTTTTTCTGGCAAATCATTTGCAGAATGTAGTCATTAAATAATGACAGGTGTGTGTGTGTGTGTGTGTGTGTGTGTGTGTGTGTGTGTGTGTGTGTGTGTGTGTGTGTGTGATCTTCTGAAATAACACATTGGGGGTAGAGGGGAGAAAGTGGGAGAGGAGAGAGAGCAGGGTCCCATAGATTGAAAACAGCCTGGGGCTAAGGTATACTTAATCCATCACTTTGTGGAGTGCAGCACCTTTAAAATATTACTGTACCCATATTTTACATGTTAACAAAAATAACTGCTTCAACAAGTAACTCATGGTTTAATATTGGGAAAAGTATGGACTGTCAACCTCTAAGGGGATGTTTTCAAGGCTGATGAGAATATTTGTCTAACTAATGTGCCACATTTTTCTCCGAATATGAATGGGTTGATGAACCTGTGAAAAAATCTAGGGTTGATGTATATCTTAAACACAGGCAGGCCCATGTTGTATTATTGCAAGAAACTCACTTAACTGCAAAGGGTCATCAAAAGCTTGGAAATCCAGGATGCTCAGTGATAGCTTTCTCTTCTTATCCTGGTGGTAGGTGCACCCTGGTGGTAGGAGCAGAGGTGCAGCAGACTTGGGAAGAAGGGTGATCCCCTTTACATGAAGGATTTTCTGGCAGACAAAGAGGGATATTATGTCTTTGTGAAAGGCTATTTAGACAGGCTGTTACTGACTGTCTTAAATGTGAACCTCCCCCTTCATGCCTAGATTGGTGAGATGAAAACATTTCTTAGAGAATGGTTGATAATCCATGAGGGATTTGTTATATGATGGGATACTGGAATACAAGGTTGAGACCTGTCTGAGTCCCTGAATGTACCAAGTTCCATCCTTAGCTGGATTTATAAATACTTAAGCCAAAACCTTGGGAATAGAATACATTCATGAACTAGTCTTCCTACTTATATATATATGGTTTACTTCCCTTGTTTTTCTTAATGGTCCAGAATCAGCGAAGTACTAATTTTCAAAGAACATACCTTTATGGTACACAGCTTGGAGTATATTCTAATGGTCCTTTCAGATCTCTCTACCTTGATACTTAGCATTGTGCTGGATTGTGTGAGAGAGGGACAAGGTACTGAAATGCCAGGTTATATTTTTTGTAAAAGAGTGCACTTTATTGACAAAATGACCAAATTACTATGATCTAACTTGCAGGGACTGTCAGCTGGTGGCATGAACCTAGCTCATATATGGAGGGAGCTAAAGGTGCAGATTCATGGTTTATGTTTTGAAGAAGGGAAGATAGGGATATATAGAGCTTGCTCCAAAGTTTTAAACCATCAATGAGAATTATTAAGGTGACAACAAGACCTGGTGACTGGAAGTTTAGAAGGTGAGGTCAGAATTATTGAACTTAGGTAATTAATAACAGATGTATTGGATAACTAGGTGAATCATATGAAGAGGGGTTTACATGTTAGATGGTATGAGAATTTTCCCTCCAATTTAAAGTGCTTGGCATTGAGGCTTTATGTCCAGTTACCTAGTAGAATGATACCCAGAATGCAAGACCTGGCTGATGGGGTAATGGTAAGTTCCCTCTTGAAATTCTAGAGGACTTTGTTACATATTACTCCAGTTTGTACACAGGGGAACTTAAACCTGCTGACCCCAAGATACTCATAGGTTACCTCACAGCTTCCTAAGTTAGCATGGGAAGAGGTGAATAGTGTGACAGCTCCTGTTACTGAAAAGGAGTGGAAGTGATCTTAATGCATCCCAGGGCCAGATGGGGTTCCTGTCTAGGTATATAAACAGTTTATTGATATAATTTTACCTTTTTTGTTTACAATGTATAATGAAATTATGGAAAGAAGCCACCTACCTGAGTCATGGAGGCTTGCTTTTATACTAATTCTAAAATCTGGCAAGGAGCCTATAAATGTCTCTTCTCATCACCCCATTTCAATAGTGAACCATGAATACAGAATTCTGTCTTCCATTTTATCTAGTATACCAGCTAAGGTTTTACCTGTCCTAGTTGTTTTTATACAAGGTAGATCCACTTTTGATAACTCGATTGCAGTGGAACTGTTATTCAGAGGCGCCAAGCCAATGGTTCTCCTCAGTTGTGATGCTGAAAACGCATTTGATAGAGTGAAAGTACAGCAGATATCATTCTCTTCACTGCTGCAGGTATTCGTTACTATAGGTATCTCCAACCTAGGAATGCCTGATGGTCAGCCAGTATGCCCAAGCCTTATGATCTTGTATGCACTGTACGTCATATGTATGCCCCTACACAGGACGTGCGGCATAAAGGTGACATATGGATGCAATTACCCAGAAGTGAATTGCCCTAGTAGAGAACAGTCTCCATAGGGCAAAGGAGTCTATGCACATCCAGAAGGTGACAATGCAGAACAGAAGAGGAGACCCTCAGCCAGAAGGGAATCCAAAACAAAAAACAGAACAAACAATTGGGGTTTGGAGGGAGGGTGTGTATACTGCAACAGTGAAGAGCAGGGCATCTACTGTCATGGTAAGATTTTACACAACTGTACTATGTTCTTCTATATCAGTGTTACAATATTCTTTACTATAGGAAGAGTGAAAAGGTTCAAGAAACAGAATAGGAGGTGGAAAGCTGAGAAGAGCCCTAAACAATCCCATGCAAAATGGCTGTAGCAAAACCTGCTCTGACCTAAGAGACAATATCCAGTTTATAATGCTTAGTAAAGGTATGCACTGAAGACCAAGTAGACAAAGATTTACCTTGAAAAGACAAACAAAAAGAAATAGCCCTAGATATCCAGGAGGAGATGGTTTGCTTAGAAACAGCCAAACCAAATGTCCTGGGATGAAAAGATGAAAAGAAAGAAAAAGCTGGTCAGACTTATGAAAGGTCTTAGTTTTATCCAAATAGTACCTGAGAAGTCTGGGCAAATCCATGGTATGCAAGACCTTCTCACTATCAGAGTGAGGAGAAAGGAAAAAGGAAGGCACTTGTACTGAATGATTCAAGGACAAGTCTTTACTACCTTGGGCATAAAAGAAGGATTAGTATGAAGGGACACCCTGTTCCTGTGAAAAAACAAAAAAGGAGGAATGGCCAAAAGGGCCTGAAGATCAGAAACCCTCCTAGCAATGTAAGAGCCAGCAGCAAGACAGTCTTCCAGGTACAATGTTCAAAGAAATAGGATATGCAGGCTCAAAAGGAGCCTGAGACAATTTTTCTGAAAACAAAATTAATGTCCCAAAGAGGAGGAATAGGTTTTCTTGTACGCCTAAGGTACAGGACTCCTTTTAAGAAATTGTTTGACCTCAAAATGAAAAGCCAAGGAAGGATTCAAGGGCAGGCAAGCAGAAGTGACTAGCAAATGGGCTTTTACAGAAGAATAGGCCAACCAGACTGGAAGAACCCACACAAATATGAAAGGACCAAAGGGATCCCCACTGAAAAAGGGTCCTAGTTATGAGCATGGCACCAGACAGAAACAGTTTTCCATTTGGATATATAAGATTTTCTGGTTGCAGGTTTCCTTGCTTCTTGTAAAACCCTGAGCATGTCCTCAGAAAAGATGTACCTAGAAGAGATCAAAACCCTGTAATCCACAGTGTCAGTTGAAGACTGGGCAAGTGAGAATGGATGAGAGACCCCTTGTCCTATGTGTGGAGATCCAACCAGTCAGGTTAACTTGTGCTGATTTTTCCTGGCCAGATGCATTAAGAGGGAGATCCAGTACTGTCTAGGCCAAAAGGGAGTCACTAGTAAGATGTTTGGGGAGTCCAGCTGAATATTCTGCAGGACTCTTGGAAGTAGAGGAAGAGGTGGGAAAGCATACATAAACATCCCTTTCAAGGAAAAGAAAGGGCATCCATCTTCCACACCAGATGGTGTGGCACTCTGGAAAAAAAAGAGAGGGAGCTGCCTGTTCAGACAGGAGGCAAAACGATCTTCCTGAGGAATACCCCACAGATGGACAATGTCCAGAAACATGTCTTTGTGAAACATCCATTCATGAACCTGTGTTTTGGACCTGCTCAAAGAGTCTACCACTAGACTGTGCTTTGAAGGAATGTATACTGCCTGAAGAGGTAACTTATAACTGAGAGCCACTTCCCAGGCCTGAAGAGCCATCCTGCAGAGGAGGTAGGATTTTGTGCTTCCCTGCTTGTTTTCACATACTGCATCATTGTAGTGTTGCCTGTGTACACCTTCAATGGACCTGAAGAGAACATGGGGTGAAAATCCTGAAGGGCCAGAATCAGAGCACTCTTCTCTTTGATGTTGATATGGTCTGACGTCTGATGCAGGGGCCAGAGACCCTGAACTTTTAGGTAACCACAACCCCCCCACCCCGTGTCTGAGGCATCGGTGAACAGTTCCAGAGAAGGGACTGGAGACTGAAAGGGCATGTCTGGGTTGAGAGGAAACAGTTGAATCCACCACTCAAATTACATTTTTAGACAAGGAAGGAGAAGTACACTTCAATCCAGAGGATGGCATTGCTGCAGGCAAACAGACTTGAGGTACCATTGAAGCTTGTGCATATGCAGTCTGAGGAAAAGGGAGCATTGAAATAGAAGAGGTCATGAATCCCAGGGCCAGAAGAAACTCTCTGGCTGGAATGGTAGTCAGAGGAAGAAGAGATGAAAGAAGGCTATCAGCGATGAAACATTTGGCAACATTGCCACTGTCTAAGTCCTGCATCTCAAATACACATGATCCTGAGAGGGAGTCAGAACAGACTTTTGGAAATTGATAGTGAACCCCAGACTTTGAAGAAGAGAGATGGTGAACTCCAGCTGCTGTAACAGGTGACTGAAAAAAGGTGCCTTAAATAACAGGTTATCTAGATAAGGAAAAATCTGAATGCCTTCAAGCCTGCAGAGAGCAATCACAGGAGTTAGGCATTTTGTAAATATCCTTGAGGCAGTAGAGAGGCCAAATGACAAAGCAGAGAACTAAAATGAGAGGAAGAAACAGAAATATAAACACTTCCTGAAAAGAGGGTGAATAGGGATATGAAGGTAAGCATCCTTCAGATCCCAAGACACTAAAACAGCTTGGGGTAATAAAAGAGGAAACAGGGTTTGAAGAGTAAGCATCCAAAAACAGAGTACCTTGAAAAGGGGTGTTTAACAGGGAAAGATCCAGAATAGATCTCCAAGTGCCCTCCTTTCATGGAACCAGGAACATCTTGGAATAAAAGCCTTTCCTACTTGGGAAGGGGGAATAGGCCGAATGGTTCCTTGTTTCACCAGTGACTGTAGGACCTCCAGGAAATGAGGAAGTTACTCTAGAGGAGGTTGGAGAATCCCTGAAAAAGGAAGCAGAGATTTCCATACCATGAAGTAACCCTGACAGATGATAGAAAGAACCTAAGAGTCTGAAGTGATGAGAAGCCAACTTGGAAGACAAAAGGAAAGCAGAAGGGACAAAGGAGCCTGGTCTAAGAGTAGGGGTGGCAAATTGTCAAAGAGAAGCAGGCTTATCAGATAAAGGAGTCTTCTGAGCTACAGAAATCTGAGAAGCCTCGGCAGAGAGGGGTCGTTAACACCTTTCCTGTCCTTGGAGTCTTGGCAGGGCTGCCTGCTGACAAAGCAGATCTAGAAGGATAATTACTCTGGAAATTAGGGATAGGAGAGACAAAATTATGTTTCAGGTCCTACAAGGCTTAGCCTTTCTCTTGAAGAGACTTAAACAGGTTAACAGCAGCAGTCCCAAAATAAAATTTATTATCCAAAGGAGCATCCAACAACTTGTCTTTGATGTCCTCAGGCAAAGACTGGAGATGAAGCCAATAATATTGCCTCATTACAGACCCAAAAGCCACAGTCCTGGAACAGGCATCACCAGCATCATCGCTACACTTAACAGAGTGGTGAGCTACTTGAGAAGCAGAACCTAAACTAGATAAGGCAGAAGATTTGCCTTCAGAATCAGGGAAGTCAGAAATAACCTGACAAACCTGAGCAATCAAGGACAGAGCCTATTTGGTCATGTGCGTCTGTTAATTAATAACCCTAAAGGCCAAAGTAGAAGCAGTGTAATCCTTCTTACCAATTCTGTCCATTGCCCTACTATCTTTATCAGAAGGCAAAAGTTTGGAAGAGGGGAAGACCTTGGAAGTTTTGTCAGAAGAGACTGACACCAAAGTAGGATCAGCAGGACAATGAAATAAAAATTGACAAACTTCAGAGACCTTATAAAATGTATAATTTTTTTTTAGGAGCAAGAAGCTGAGAATCAAGGGACTTGGAAGCAGCAATGAAAGTGTCTAACAAGGCAACCAACAAAGAAGGAACTGCAGAGTGCTAGGATTATCCACTTGAAGCAACTCATAATATCTCCTCTGAATATCAGACACTTGAGAAGAATCCCACTTAATGTATTCCATTATTCTTGCAATTGTATCCCCAAAGGACATTTCCTCAAGAGGAGACTCAGGGCTAATAGACTCCTTGTCATCAGAACCTTAAGCCAAAGGTGAAGGCATCTGTGAAGAATAGAACAAGGACCACTCATCAGACTCTGAATCCTCATCAGAGGAATTTGGTTTCGAGGGGGTAGAGGTCCAAGGAGAAGCAGACACCAAAACTCCTTGAGGAGGCTTCAGCGCCATCAAGGAAGAAAACAAGCCCGAGTAAACTCTTGCCATTCCTTCTGAAGATTCTTAGGACAGACAGAAACATGCTTCATCTTTTGTCTTTTCTTGGAAGAGATGTCAGCCCTGACAAATACTGGAGGTTCCAACCCTTGGTGAGATTCAATAAGTGTACCTGGCACCTCCTCTTGACCAATATTTGCAGAATCCTTCTAGGACCTTCCAAGATAATCAACCACGGTTCCCCTTTAACTTCTGGAGCAGATGATGGGGTTGTGGCAGAGGAATCCAATGTAGACACTGGACGGACTACAGAGTTATCACTCACTTCTAGAGGGACTTCTGGTGGAGGCTGAACAACTAAAGAATCCAGATGAGATTTCTTGGCCTTCTTCTTACCTTGTGGGAGTAACTTGGGGTTAATCCATTCCATTATGCTATTCTAAGCTAATCATTTAAGTCATTGGTTTTCAAGATAAATGGCCAGGGAAGACAAAAGACTTCTGCGTGTCTTAGGCACAAATGCCTTACAGATACTGCAAGAAGTATGGTCATGTGAATCACCCAAACAAAAGCGACACTGTTTGTGATGATCCTTATGGGGAATCTGCCTCATACACTGACATTTTCCCTTCTTGGATGATATGAACTCTAGGTAAGGAAAATAAAATATAAGACCAAAGAAATAAAAAATGACCCCAACAGGGCACTTATCTGATGGATAGGTATTCAGCACAACAAGAAGGCATTCAGAATGACAAGTGATAATTGCGTTCTGACTGGTGGCAAAGAAGTTCTGGGTAGCTGCATCTGTATGTCACCTTTATGACCTACATCCTGTGTGGGAAGCATACATGTGATGTACAGTGCATACAAGATCAAAAAGCTTTGGTATACTGGCTGAACGTCAGGCTATCTTAGCTGAAAGATACCAATAATAAAGAATTCTACAACAGTGATATAGCAGGGAAAGACATTTGGAATTTTCTATTCAAAACTTTGGTAAGCTTTGGAATCCTGGTAGTGAATGGTTAACCTTCTGAGTGGTCTCTATCATGAGTCAAAAGACAAAATTAAAATTAAGCCATTTCTCTGCAACTCCTTTGAGATTTTAAGAGGGACTAAGCAAGGCTGACCCCTCTTTCCACAATTATTTGCCATATTAATAGAAGCAGTGCTGGAGCAACTTAAAAACTTCATTTAGCAACATCTCAAGCAAAGCTGGCAGTGCCATGATTGCTCCCCAGGCTAGTGAAAGCGGATAAGGTACACATTCTAAACCTAGAGTACTTGATAATAGTTTTCACTCTTACTCACAAACACTGGCTAATCTACAATATATGTACTGTACCTGTGTACTATTTATGTATTCTACCTATGTTCCAAATTTCAGCTGTACACCATAAATCTATTAATTACCTTTATTTTTAAATTAATATTTTCTTGTTTGTTCTCTCCACTGTAACTGTTGATGTGCTGCATACCACTGTAAAAACATGTCTATTGTAATTTGTGTGTATACTGATCATGTCTAAATATCTAAATATATCTGTAATTTTTCTATGTGGAGCTTTTCTCCCTGGGCCTCTGCTGAAAAAGGGCCTTTTTGGCTGAGTCAGACACCCCCGGTTAACAAATAGGTTCATAGGTTCATAGGTTCATACTAGGCTATCTGCCCTAGGGCATTTATAAGCCTAGCCAGAGTGTGTTTGGCTTTCACCACCCATTTTAAATTAATTTTGCTATGCCCTTTTTTGAGGTTAGTATACTGTGCCTCTGTCTAATAGTGACACAGAAGTGATACCCGGTGTAAACCTACGATCTCCCATCCACTCATCAAGATTCCTCTTGAAGAGAGTCAATGAGGGACTCTGCCTAACCTGGACTGGGATTTTATTCCAGAGTGAAGGGAGCCTCTGGGTTATGAATCTGTCCCTCCAGCATGTCCTATTTATTTCAGTGCTGAAGTTCAAGTCTCTCGAGCACGTAGCTCGATGGGATTTGGATTTTCTGAGGTACAGCATGTCCATTAATTCCGGGTTGGACATGGCTTTATACGTCAGGCACAGATCGCCTCTGAGCAGGCGGTATGCCACTGAGTAGAGCTGGAGTTTCTTTAACCTAGCAGCATATGGCATCTGTTTGAGCCCTTTGATCCTCTTGGTGAGGTACTTTTGGGGTCTTTCCAGTTGCTGCATGTGTCTGGTAAGGTACATCCCAAAAGGGGCATTGTACTCAATTATGGGCCTAATGATGGATGAGTAAAGAGGCACGATGACCTCCCCTGATCTAGATGTGAATCCCTTCATGATTAGGTGGGCTATATAAAATGTTTTTCTAACCACTTTGGCCACGTGGTTGTCAAATGAGAGATTGCTATCAACTTGGGTCCCCAGGTCCCTAATTACTTCTTCTGTACTTAATGGATTACCACCTATGTGGTAATTTGTGGGCACTTTGTTTTTGCCAAAGGGGATGACTATACACTTTTTGGTGTTTAGCTTGAGGCCATGGCTCTGGCACCAGTTATCTGTTTCTATGAGGCCCTTTTGGAGGATGCTTGTGTCGGCTGGAGAGTCGATTATGTCGCCCAGTTTGCAGTCATCTGCAAACTTGGTCATCCACAGTCCTTCTGTTTTGGCCTGTACCTCCGAGAAATATATACCGAACAAGAGAGGTCCCAGGACTGAGCCTTGTGGGATGCCACTTGTAACTGGTTTGGAGTCTGACATGGCTCCAGCAATTCTAACCATGTGGGTTCTGTCCTTGAGCCAGTTTGCAACCCATCTAGTGACATAGGGGTTTATATTTAAGCTGGTGAGCTTATCTATAATGCCCAAGTGGGGTATTGTATCGAAGGCTTTTGCGAGGTCCAGGTAGGCTGTGTGGACCACCTTCCCCTCGTCAATGGCCTTGGTG
Source organism: Protopterus annectens (assembly GCF_019279795.1). Taxonomy (NCBI): domain Eukaryota; kingdom Metazoa; phylum Chordata; order Ceratodontiformes; family Protopteridae; genus Protopterus; species Protopterus annectens. The sequence continues at coordinate 1,358,016,259 of NC_056732.1, read as the reverse complement.
AATGTTTCAAAGAAATTGACCAGGTTTAAGAGGCAGGATCTGCCCTTAACAAAGCCGAACTGAGTAGGATCCAGTGTCTGTAGGTCCCCAATATCTTTATTTATGAGGTCCATGATGATCCTTTCCATAGCTTTGCAGACCAAGCTAGTCAGGCTTATGGGGCGATAGTTTCCAGGATCTGCTGAGGCACCACCTTTGTGGAGAGGGACCACTGTTGCTGTACGCCACTCTTTGGGTACATATCCTATAGTAAGGCTGTGATTAAACAGTAGTTTTATGTTTGGGTTTAGCTCTTCTTGGAGTTCATGTAGGATGCAGCCCGGGACACCGTCTGGTCCCATTGATGCTGTGTTTTTGCTTTGGAGAGGGCGGCACTTACCTGAGCATCTGGGATGTGGGGGGGACAGCACTCTGCTGGGATAGATATTTGCCCTTTTGGTGGGGGGGGGGGGAAATTTGCACTGAACGTGTCAGCTAGGATGTTGGCAATGTCTGTGGGTTTGGTGTATTTTTTGTCATTTTGGACTAATTCTGAGCATATCTGGGAATTCCCACCCAGGTTCCTAACATAACTAAAGAAAGCCTTGTGATTATCCTTAGTGTCCTGTGCAATTTTTCTCTCGAAGCTGGCCTTAGACGATTTTATGAGTGCCCGTAGTTTTTTGCTAATACTGATCAGAGATGCCTTCCCTTTTTGGGATTTTGGTCTATCATGTAGTAGCTTCCTCCTTCTATTATATAGTTTGTTTATGGCTGGGGTCCGCCAGACAGGACATCTGCCTTTGGAGGATTGGGTCTTGGTTTTATTTGGGATTGCATGATCCATGCATTCCTGAAGGTGTTCATAGAATGCGTTTATAAAGGATTCTGCAGTCTGGGCCATATTTTCCACAGGCCCGGGGGCTTTGAAGGATTCCACCTCGGTTTTGAGGAGTGTGAAATTTGCTTTAGAGAAGTTTTTCACTGTGGTTTTCTGGGCAGGGGGGGGTTGGGATGTGAGTATCCAGTGAGATTAGTTTATGGTCTGATCTTACCAGTGAGGGATACACTTCTGGTCTGGAGCATAGAGTCCCCATGTTGGTGATGATCAGGTCCAGTATGTTTTCCCCTCTTGTGGGAGTGGTAACAAGTTGTTCCATAGCATTTGAGTTTATAAATTCTAGGAACCTTTGGGCTAGGGTGTTGGAGCTAGAGTAATGCTCCCAGTCTATGTTTGGGTAGTTGAAGTTGCCAAATATAATGGTGTTTGGAGAGACCTTCATATTTTCCAGTGTTCTCAGGAAGGCTGAGTGGGGTTCCTGGGTTTAGGAGGGTGGTCTGTAGCAGGCTGTAAACTGGAAGGCAGTTTTACCCACTGTTAGTTGCACATGGATAGTCTCTGATGCTTCGTGCTGTGCCACCAACCTGGAGGTGTGGGTATCTTTGACGAATATTGATACTCTCTCTCCTTTTGTGGTTTGGTCCAAGTTTTGGGGCTGAAAAGCATGGTATGAAGTATAACCTGGTAGTGCTGGGGTGCTATCGGGAGCCTTGAACCAGGTTTCTGTTACTGCACAGATATCGATGTTCTCCATGCTAAGGAGAGTTTCGAGTGTGTGCATCTTGAGGTTTAGACTTCTGGCATTGAGTAGCATTACTCTTAGTTTCTTATCCCTTGTGATACCTATGGAGGTGGGTTTGTCTTTTGAGTCTTGCCTAAAAAAGGCACTATGGGGGTAGCAAGAGCCTTTGCCAATATCCGAAAGCCCAGGGGTGACAGGTGCAAGCTGTCCTTAGCGAAGCATCGTGGCTTGTCGAGCATGTCATCCCAGGCTGACAGGCATTGGATCCCCTTTGAATGACACCAATACTTACGCCAGTTGTTGAAATTGATCATCTTGTCTTCATATTGTGGCATCATTCTTGGTGAGGGTAAGATGCTAGTCAAGGTCAGGGTCATACCGGCCTGGGCTACATGCTCAGAGAGCTCCTCTATGTCTCTTTTCATGTACTCCAGGGAGGTACATCTCAGGTCATTCACACCAGCATGGACAATGACTGAGTCATATTTGTACTTGCCTTGGAGTGACCTGAGTGCTTGTGTTATGTGGCGGATCCTAGCGCCTGACAGGCAGCTCACCGTGACCTTCTCCTTGTTCAGTCTGGTGAGCGGGACATCAGTGTGCCTAATGATAGAGTCACCTATTACAAGTGTATCAGGTGCGTTGTTTAGCCTTAAGGGCTGTGACTCTTCAGCACACTAGCTTTGTGAGCTATGTGTTGCACGTGTTTTGTTTTGGGGTAGCAGTTGCTTGGATGTCTGCTTTGGAGGTCTCTGCTGCTTAGGCAGATTTTTATTTAGAGCCTCCGAGTATGTTTTTGTGTGATTATGTATTTGGTTTATGTGAGACTGGAATTGTAGTGAGTGTGATTCCCTTCTCCTCCTGACTGGTTAGGCCAGTACTGAGTTGAGAGAGCTTAGCCTCCAGTTTGGCTATATGATTGCATCTCTCACATGTGTTGGAATTTGTTGGGAGGAGGAGAGGGTTGTCTGTGTACATGAGGCAGATTCACCAGCTGTAAATTAAATAAAAAATAAAATAAATAAATAGGCTTAAGAAGGTTTCACTCTACGCTGATGATTTGCTGGTCTCTCTTATCAATCCCCAGAAGAACTCACAGGTGATCTTTCAGGAGATGGAATAGATCTGTCAGTTATCAAGCTACAGAGTTAACAGGAATAACACTAATTTCAGATGCATGAATTATTACATCATTGACTCTTTCACTTATCGACTTCCCTTTTTACAGCAAGGGACTTTGTTGATTTACTTAAGGATTAAATTGGTGCCTACCCTGTAGGATTGCCTTTTGGAGAGATAAAGAGAAGGGTGGAAGAGATTACAAAGAAAATGGAAGGAATTTGTGTGGACCTTTCCAAAAGGAGTACATGATGACTTGGTTTAGTTTGCCTTTGGTAGTCTGCTATGCTCCCTACATCACTCGATGGGTTGCCAACTGGCTTACTGACAGAACCCACACTGTAAAAGTATCTGACTCCAAATCCAGCTCCAGATAAGTGACAAGTGGAGTACCTCAGGGTTCAGTCCTGGTACCACTCTTGTTTGGCATCTACTTCTCTGAAGTACAGGCCAACACTAAGGGACTCTGGCTAACAAAGTTCGCAGATGACTGCAAACTGGGAGCCATTATTGAATCTTCAAATGATGTGGATACTCTACAAAAGGGCCTTACAGAAACAGATGCTTGGTGCCAGAGCCATGGGCTCAAGCTCAATGCCAAAAATGTATAGTTATCCCCTTTGGGAAAAAACATGTACCTGTGAATTACCACATAGGTGGCAGTACACTAAACATCGAAAGTGTGATAAGAGACTTAGGGACACAGGTGGACAGTGGTCTCACCTTCGATAACACATCACCACAACAGTCAGGAAATCCTTCTATGTGGCACACCTCATCACTAAGGGCTTTTCATCCAGAAAAAAGGAGGTCATTGTCCAACTGTACTCATCCCTCATTGGACCCATTATAGAATATAACACCCCATTTGGTATGTACCTCTCAAGACACCTGCAACAACTGGAAAGGCCACAGAAATACCTCACTAAAAGAATCACAGGCCTAAAGCAGATGCCCTATGCTGACCACCTTAAATACTCCAGCTATACTCTCTGTTGCATATCGTCTACTCAGAGGCGATCTCTGCTTAACATACAAGGCCATGTAAAACCCAGAGCTGTTGGACATGATACACTTAAAAAATCCCAATCCCTCAGAGCCACACGCTACAGGGATCTAAACCTTATCATCACAATAAACAAAACATGCTGGAGGGATAGGTTCCTGACCCAGAGACTCCCCAGACTCTGGAATAGACTGCCCATACATGTCAAGCAGAGCATCTCTTTAGCCCTCTTCAAAAGGAACCTTGACGATTGGATGGGAGAAAGGAAATTCACCCTGGGGATCATGTCAGTTGCCCTGCTAGATGGGATTCCAGGGAAGTAAATAGTGTGGGAAGAAACAGCCAGGGAATTGTTATGGCTAGGCTTGTATAGGCCCTAGGGCTGATAGCCTAGTACCAACCTATGAACCTATGCTTAGGGACTGCTGGTTACCTCATGACCTCAAACAGATAATTAGAATAATTTAAAAGTTTATCTTGGTACAATCTAAGCTGAGAGTGGACTGAGACAAATTAACTCACCTAGTAAGTTTTGGTGGCCTGGGTCTCCTATATCTGGAGTTATACTTGAGGACAATTAAGTTTAAAATTTTTCAGTCTCTAATCTTTCTCTCTCCCTGCTATGGGTAATTGGGAGAGCATAATGCTCTCACAATTGAGTGGCATTAGAGGAGGGTATAGACTAATACATAACTCCCATGGGCCCCCTCAATATTCCTTCTAATAAAACACTTGCTCAGATAATGCATCAGGTTAAATAAATAACTTCACTATACAATTACTGTCTTCCAGAAGTAACTCATTCTTAATGCTCACTTTTGGGGTCATAATGATATATGGTCTCTGTGCAGAACTTGAAATATGAACTCTCTATTATTTACTGGGACCACCTTTTGATCAACCAGAGGCCTAAGGATTTGGAAGAATTCAGAAGTTATTTTGATTTAGAAGATGCTGCAGATGATATGTTTGGGGCACTGTTTGAGAAATTTAGCACAATGAAGGCAGCTGCAGTATCTCTAGGGGATTGTCCAAGAGCAGTCCAATGGGTGAGGGGCAGAAGTGAAAATTTGATTCTTAACAAGGAAATGCTTAGTAGAATTTAAAAAAAAATATTTATTTACCACAAACGACTGTGGCACAAATGGCGTCAGGCTTACTTGGGGAAAAGACTTAGACTGCACTATTCCTCAGAGTCAATGGGAAAAAAATAATTGAGACCCCTAGATATGCCACAGAATCTTGTAGCTTTACTTTATTTGGATGACAGTGTTTATTAAAATATTTTTATATTCCATTGAGGCTACATAGAATTTTCCAGGGACCAGCTCTCTATGTTGGAGATGCGGGGATTCAGCCAAAGGGTCTTTACAGGCCATGTTTTCCTTACAAAGACCCTGCTTTTAATAGGGCTTGGCTTGAACAGTAGATCTCACTTAGACAGATGTTAAATTAGTGAACTTGCTGATGTTAGTTGCTATAAAGGTGTGTACTAGGAAGTGGAAATCAATCCACCCTCCACAGATACATGAAGCCATTGAGCTGGTGATTTCAATTAAAGATCTAGAGATTACATCTGCTGACAACCATAACAGGCAAGCCACAGAGGAGACATGGGTAAATTGGTGTTGAAGATATGGGTAAATAGATGTTGCTGCAATGACTTTATATAACGTACAACAATGGAGCACCTATTCTGAAATTACATTACTTACAAGTGTTGAATATGGGGTGTTGGAACTTAGCTACTCTATAATTAACACTCCTCCTTAAGTTATTGACTTATATCTGGGCTTGTTCTGAATTTGGAATTACAACTAATGTAAATTGCTAACCTTAGTCATTGCATGAAATGACTTTTCCTAGAAATGTACCAATGTTTAGTCATGTTATTGTGGCATTGAGTAATTCAGCTTATTAATTGTTGTTAACTGTAATATGTATACACGCGCGCGCACACACACACACACACACACACACTCTTATATATATATATATATATATATATATATATATGTATACACACACACACACACACACACACACACACACACACACACACACACACACACACATATATATTCGACTCTCAGCTACAGTGTCTTCTGCGTGGAGACATGAGTGAATGGACGTACCTTCGTTGAAGGTTGTGTGTCAAGGTTGGCAACTCGGCACGTAAAAATCAACTGCCAATCATTAGCAGACCGGAGTTCCGCTGTGGCGACCCCTAACCGGGAAAAGCCGAAAGACACAACAATTGTTGTTAACTGTCCTCACATTCCTTAAGACGCAGTCCTTTTATCATGGAAATGTGTATCTGTTTCAGTTACAATTTCCCACCCATTTGACTGCTGGTGTGTGTAAGTAATCATCCACTCTACTATTTCACTGTTAAATATATTGTATCCCATGTCTCACCAAGCATCTCCTTGCTTGCCATTTCCTGAAGTTATTACTATGATTGCACTGCCTTGGCCTGATTTTAATTTCTGTTGTCATCCCTTTTCTTCCGCGTCTTCATCTTGTTGAAGCTTCATTTCCTTCATCTTCTCTGCTCTGGCACAAACTAGCGCTTCATAGTCACACTTCTCTGCTGCCTGTGTGGAGTAAATGGATGATCCTGTGCATGTGACCCAGAAAACTGGGGTTCAGGTAGTGGCCCTCAAGCTGGAGGAAATGTCTGCAAAGGGAGGAGAGTGATGAAGCTAAAACTTACCTGCCTCTTCTTGGGAGGCAGAAGTAGGACACGTATTGGGATGTAATTAAATCGATGTAAGTCCTCTGGAAATGGGGACATGCTGACATGCATTTAGCTTATAAGGGACATTGGTTATTGAAGGGTTATGTTGCTTCCATGAGTCAGTGGTATATCTTCGCCATGCCATTGCATGCCTTCCTCTTAGCTGTCTGCAAACATGTGCATGTGGAGTTAGGTATTAATAAGCACAATTCCCTGATGCTTTGACACTGCCCCATGACTGTAACAACAGACAGAGGATAGGCAGCACAAAATCATTCTGCTCATTTTTCCAGCTCACTAATTCCATATGTTCATGTGTCTCTTGAACTCCTCTTTTTACCTTTCATGCCCTCTGTACCTGCTCCACTTTTCAGTATAAAAGGGACCCCATCTAGGACACATCTGGACCTAAAGCTAGACTTCAGCTTTTCAGCATGGACTGTTACTCACCACTCCTTTAGTGTGCACACACCTTCAGTCATCCATCTAGCAGTATCTGGCACAGCCTAGATACCTTAACTATCTCTGTGGCACAAGCAGTAAATACACTGAGTTGGGAGCAGCAGCAGAGGTAATGGTGGGGTCAAATCTAGACCACTGATACTTGTACTTAAGGGGTCAGATTAACTACTGACATACAATTGATAGAGATTTGGGATGCATAGCTAGGCTTGAAAAGGTGCCAGCGGTCATTAGCCTTGCACACACCTATGAATCTATGAACTACTGTCGTCTAGAATGTTTTCATCATATGTCAGACCTTTTTATACAAGTCTAGTATTTATAACAGAACATATTACACTTTTTTGCCACTGAGCACCATTTTGGAACTACTAACCTGCTTATCCATTGTATTTTTCATTAACTGGCAACATTAAGGATGTATGATAAAGTATTCCACAGCTTATTTAATTAGTGACAGAATGTACCTTGTATGTTATACCTATCTTACAGTTTCCTGTGCAAGAATGCCTTTATGTGTTTTGCACTATACATCAACTGCCATATTTTCCACTCCTAAAATGTTTACATTCTTTTTCACTGCCCTGACCTACGAGTGTCCTGTTACAGATTTCTAAATTACTTTTAGAAAACATATCCATCTTACTGATTCATGCAGGGTACCAGTTATGGAGATATTAAGTAGAACAAGACCAAATTCCTTGCTTTGTAGCACTTTGTAGGGTTAATCTTTGACTAAGTGGGTGTCATAACTGCCCATAAGTACCAGCCTATCTCATACCCAATCGCTAGCTTCTTCCCTGGTGTTTGAGTAGACATAGCTTTCCACATTGCTGAGTTTTTGATCTTTTTCCTTTGTGACAGTGTCAAAGGTTGTTCTCTAGTTTGGAAAAGCTGCTTCTGCTGCTCATTACTTATCTTTTCCCCTGGTTACGTCATTAAACAGATCAGTCAGGTCATCCAGAATGACCCTCCCTGCCAGACCCTGCTGTTTTAGCAGTCAAGCACAATAGATTTTAAGATGCACAGTTGAGCTGTCATTTAACATTGTTCTTGTTAATTTGTTCACCCATCTGAAGGTCACTGCTTTTTATTTTCTTCTCACTACAGCAACAGTAAATGATTTTAAAGCATTATTTACTGAGTCACTGAATGCATTCTCACACAGTCTGCTATTTCATTTCTTCCTGTGAAATTTTATTTTTGCTGTTTGTGTTACTGCTGTTCACTTGAAATATGGCATAAAGTTCACTTCTTGTCATGCATATATTCTAGTCTTGTGCTTGGTCTTTGGCTTAAAAAAATAAACAGAAGGTTTCACTGTACGCTGATGATTTGCTGGTCTCTCTTATCAATCCCCAGAAGAACTCACAGGTGATCTTTCAGGAGATGGAATAGATCTGTCAGTTATCAAGCTACAGAGTTAACAGGAATAACACTAATTTCAGATGCATGCATTATTACATCATTGACTCTTTCACTTATCGACTTCCCTTTTTACAGCAAGGGACTTTGTTGATTTACTTAAGGATTAAATTGGTGCCTACCCTGTAGGATTGCCTTTTGGAGAGATAAAGAGAAGGGTGGAAGAGATTACAAAGAAAACGGAAGGAATTTGTGTGGACCTTTCCAAAAGGAGTACATGATGACTTGGTTTAGTTTCCCTTTGGTAGTCTGCTATGCTCCCTACATCACTCGATGGGTTGCCAACTGGCTTACTGACAGAACCCACACTGTAAAAGTAGCTGACTCCAAATCCAGCTCCAGATAAGTGACAAGTGGAGTACCTCAGGGTTCAGTCCTGGTACCACTCTTGTTTGGCATCTACTTCTCTGAAGTACAGGCCAACACTAAGGGACTTTGGCTAACAAAGTTCGCAGATGACTGCAAACTGGGAGCCATTATTGAATCTTCAAATGATGTGGATACTCTACAAAAGGGCCTTACAGAAAGAGATGCTTGGTTATAGAGCCATGGGCTCAAGCTCAATGCCAAAAATGTATAGTTATCCCCTTTGGGAAAAATACATGTACCTGTGAATTACCACATAGGTGGCAGTACACTAAACATCGAAAGTGTGATAAGAGACTTAGGGACACAGGTGGACAGTGGTCTCACCTTTGATAACACATCACCACAACAGTCAGGAAATCCTTCTATGTGGCACACCTCATCACTAAGGGCTTTTCATCCAGAAAAAAGGAGGTCATTGTCCAACTGTACTCATCCCTCATTGGACCCATTATAGAATATAACACCCCATTTGGTATGTACCTCTCAAGACACCTGCAACAACTGGAAAGGCCTCAGAAATACCTCACTAAAAGAATCACAGGCCTAAAGCAGATACCCTATGCTGACCACCTTAAAAAAACTCCAGCTATACTCTGTCGCATATCGTCTACTCAGAGGCGATCTCTGCTTAACATACAAGGCCATGTAAAACCCAGAGCTATTGGACATGATACACTTAAAAAATCCCAATCCCTCAGAGCCACACGCTACAGGGATCTAAACCTTATCATCACAATAAACAAAACATGCTGGAGGGATAGGTTCCTGACCCAGAGACTCCCCAGACTCTGGAATAGACTGCCCATACATGTCAAGCAGAGCATCTCTTTAGCCCTCTTCAAAAGGAACCTTGACGATTGGATGGGAGAAAGGAAATTCACCCTGGGGATCGTGTCAGTTGCCCTGCTAGATGGGGTTCCAGGGAAGTAAATAGTGTGGGAAGAAACAGCCAGGGAATTGTTATGGCTAGGCTTGTATAGGCCCTAGGGCTGATAGCCTAGTACCAACCTATGAACCTATGCTTAGGGACTGCTGGTTACCTCATGACCTCAAACAGATAATTAGAATAATTTAAAAGTTTATCTCGGTACAATCTAAGCTGAGAGTGGACTGAGACAAATTAACTCACCTAGTAAGTTTTGGTGGCCTGGGTCTCCTATATCTGGAGTTATACTTGAGGACAATTAAGTTTAAAATTTTTCAGTCTCTAATCTTTCTCTCTCCCTGCTATAGGTAATTGGGAGAGCATAATGCTCCCACAATTGAGTGGCATTAGAGGAGGGTATAGACTAATACATAACTCCCATGGGCCCCCTCAATATTCCTTCTAATAAAACACTTGCTCAGATAATGCATCAGGTTAAATAAATACCTTCACTATACAATTACTGTCTTCCAGAAGTAACTCATTCTTAATGCTCACTTTTGGGGTCATAATGATATATGGTCTCTGTGCAGAACTTGAAATATGAACTCTCTATTATTTACTGGGACCACCTTTTGATCAACCAAAGGCCTAAGGATGTGAAAGAATTCAGAAGTTATTTTGATTTAGAAGATGCTGCAGATGATATGTTTGGGGCACTGTTTGAGAAATTTAGCACAATGAAGGCAGCTGCAGTATCTCTAGGGGATTGTCCAAGAGCAGTCCAATGGGTGAGGGGCAGAAGTGAAAATTTGATTCTTAACAAGGAAATGCTTAGTAGAATTTAAAAAAAATATTTATTTACCACAAACGACTGTGGCACAAATGGCATCAGGCTTACTTGGGGAAAAGACTTAGACTGCACTATTCCTCAGAGTCAATGGGAAAAAAATAATTGAGACCCCTAGGTATGTCACAGAATCTTGTAGCTTTACTTTATTTGGATGACAGTGTTTATTAAAATATTTTTATATTCCATTGAGGCTACATAGAATTTTCTCGGGACCAGCTCTCTATGTTGGAGATGCGGGGATTCAGCCAAAGGGTTTTTACAGGCCATGTTTTCCTTACAAAGACCCTGCTTTTAATAGGGCTTGGCTTGAACAGTAGATCTCACTTAGACAGATGTTAAACTAGTGAACTTGCTGATGTTAGTTGCTATAAAGGTGTGTACTAGGAAGTGGAAATCAATCCTCCCTCCACAGATACATGAAGCCATTGAGCTGGTGATTTCAATTAAAGATCTAGAGATTACATCTGCTGACAACCATAACAGGCAAGCCACAGAGGAGACATGGGTAAATTGGTGTTGAAGATATGGGTAAATAGATGTTGCTGCAATGACTTTATATAACGTACAACAATGGAGCACCTATTCTGAAATTACATTACTTACAAGTGTTGAATATGGGGTGTTGGAACTTAGCTACTCTATAATTAACACTCCTCCTTAAGTTATTGACTTATATCTGGGCTTGTTCTGAATTTGGAATTACAACTAATGTAAATTGCTAACCTTAGTCATTGCATGAAATGACTTTTCCTAGAAATGTACCAATGTTTAGTCATGTTATTGTGGCATTGAGTAATTCAGCTTATTAATTGTTGTTAACTGTAATATGTATACGCGCGCGCGCGCGCACACACACACACACACTCTTTTATATATATATATATATATATATATATATATATGTATACACACACACACACACACACACACACACACACACACACACACACACTCACACATATATATTCGACTCTCAGCTACAGTGTCTTCTGCGTGGAGACATGAGTGAATGGACGTACCTTCGTTGAAGGTTGTGTGTCAGGGTTGGCAACTCGGCACGTAAAAATCAACTGCCAATCATTAGCAGACCGGAGTTCCGCTGTGGCGACCCCTAACCGGGAAAAGCCGAAAGACACAACAATTGTTGTTAACTGTCCTCACATTCCTTAAGACGCAGTCCTTTTATCATGGAAATGTGTATCTGTTTCACTTACAATTTCCCACCCATTTGACTGCTGGTGTGTGTAAGTAATCATCCACTCAATACTATTTCACTGTTAAATATATTGTATCCCATGTCTCACCAAGCATCTCCTTGCTTGCCATTTTCTGAAGTTATTACTATGATTGCACTGCCTTGGCCTGATTTTAATTTCTGTTGTCATCCCTTTTCTTCCGCGTCTTCATCTTGTTGAAGCTTCATTTCCTTCATCTTCTCTGCTCTGGCACAAACTAGCTCTTCATAGTCACACTTCTCTGCTGCCTGTGTGGAGTAAATGGATGATCCTGTGCACGTGACCCAGAAAACTGGGGTTCAGGTAGTGGCCCTCAAGCTGGAGGAAATGTCTGCAAAGGGAGGAGAGTGATGAAGCTAAGCTTACCTGCCTCTTCTTGGGAGGCAGAAGTAGGACACGTATTGGGACGTAATTAAATCGATGTAAGTCCTCTGGAAATGGGGACATGCTGACATGCATTTAGCTTATAAGGGACATTGGTTATTGAAGGGTTATGTTGCTTCCATGAGTCAGTGGTATATCTTCGCCATGCCATTGCATGCCTTCCTCTTAGCTGTCTGCAAACATGTGCGTGTGGAGTTAGGTATTAATAGGCACAATTCCCCGATGCTTTGACACTGCCCCATGACTGTAACAACAGACAGAGGATAGGCAGCACAAAATCATTCTGCTCATTTTTCCAGCTCACTAATTGCATATGTTCATGTGTCTCTTGAACTCCTCTTTTTACCTTTCATGCCCTCTGTACCTGCTCCACTTTTCAGTATAAAAGGGACCCCATCTAGGACACATCTGGACCTAAAGCTAGACTTCAGCTTTTCAGCATGGACTGTTACTCACCACTCCTTTAGTGTGCACACACCTTCAGTCATCCATCTAGCAGCATCTGGCACAGCCTAGATACCTTAACTATCTCTGTAGCACAAGCAGTAAATACACTGAGTTGGGAGCAGCAGCAGAGGTAATGGTGGGGTCAAATCTAGACCACTGATACTTGTACTTAAGGGGTCAGATTAACTACTGACATACAATTGATAGAGATTTGGGATGCATAGCTAGGCTTGAAAAGGTGCCAGCGGTCATTAGCCTTGCACACACCTATGAATCTATGAACTACTGTCGTCTAGAATGTTTTCATCATATGTCAGACCTTTTTATACAAGTCTAGTATTTATAACAGAACATATTACACTTTTTTGCCACTGAGCACCATTTTGGAACTACTAACCTGCTTATCCATTGTATTTTTCATTAACTGGCAACATTAAGGATGTATGATAAAGTATTCCACCCCTTATTTAATTAGTGACAGAATGTACCTTGTATGTTATACCTATCTTACAGTTTCCTGTGCAAGAATGCCTTTATGTGTTTTGCACTATGCATCAACTGCCATATTTTCCACTCCTAAAATGTTTACATTTTTTTTCACTGCCCTGACCTACGAGTGTCCTGTTACAGATTTCTAAATTACTTTTAGAAAACATATCCATCTTACTGATTCATGCAAGGTTCTAGTTATGGAGATATTAAGTAGAACAAGACCAAATTCCTTGCTTTGTAGCACTTTGTAGGGTTAATCTTTGACTAAGTGGGTGTCATAACTGCCCATAAGTACTAGCCCATCTCATACCCAATCGCTAGCTTCTTCCCTGGTGTTTGAGTAGACATAGCTTTCCACATTGCTGAGCTTTTTGATCTTTTTCCTTTGTGACAATGTCAAAGGTTGTTCTGTAGTTTGGAAAAGCTGCTTCTGCTGCTCATTACTTATCTTTTCCCCTGGTTACGTCATTAAACAGATCAGTCAGGTCATCCAGAATGACCCTCCCTGCCAGACCCTGCTGTTTTAGCAGTCAAGCACAATAGATTTTAAGATGCACAGTTGAGCTGTCATTTAACATTGTTCTTGTTAATTTGTTCACCCATCTGAAGGTCACTGCTTTTTATTTTCTTCTCACTACAGCAACAGTAAATGATTTTAAAGCATTATTTACTGAGTCACTGAATGCATTCTCACACAGTCTGCTATTTCATTTCTTCCTGTGAAATTTTATTTTTGCTGTTTGTGTTACTGCTCTTCACTTGAAATATGGCATAAAGTTCACTTCTTGTCATGCATATATTCTAGTCTTGTGTACCTCACTGGGTCTTTGCTGTGAAGCTGTTATGTCTTATATTAGTTTGCTTTCTCTTTATAACTTTATAAGCAAATTTTAAGTGTGTGCACTGTTAGCACATTAACTTGTTGTGTCTTTCGGCTTTTCCCGGTTAGGGGTTGCCACAGCGGAACTCCGGTCCGCTAATGATTGGCAGTAGATTTTTACGTGCCGAGTTGCCAGCCCTGACACACAACCTTCAACGAAGGTACGCCCATTCATGCATGTCTCCAGACAGAAGACGCTCTAGCTGAGAATCGAATGGGACAACGTCTTACTGTGAGGCAACAGCGCTACCGCAGCACCACCACCGCAGTACACTGTTAGCACATTAACTAATCTACCTTATATTTTTCATTATACTCACATTATGCTCTTTGCCCTAAATAGACACATATATTTGAGGATTGTTTTCACAGTTCCGTAAGATCCATATAAACTAACTGGTAGGAAACAACATCCTGGTCCATTCAGTGTGTTCAAACACTCCTTCTTTTTTGAATGACTCCAACTTTCCCTTTATTTCACCATTCAGCAGACGTTTTTTTCCATCTGCTTGCAAAATGCTATAAAAGCCTTCCTTACCTTGGTCCATATTACCTTCTCATGAAGAACATTCCTTTATTCACTATCCTTTCTGGAAAGAAACATTTCCTTCCATTGCTTTGGATCTCCTACTTTACCTGATAATCTCATGCAATAGTTTCTAGTCGGGTGGCACATACTTATATAGCTGGTTTCAATTTTAAAGATTTGTAAACTCTTCATAATAATAGCATCTTTAAAGCAAAGTGTAAAGAAATTATGCAATTATTCAAAAATATGTATATACACCTTTTACACATCCAGGGACGTTAATCTGCATCATGCTGATATCCCTGAGTGTTAAATCACTTTAAACTGAAAATATCACTAAGCTAGAACCATAATAAGAACACTAGGACTGTGAAATACAAATTATCAGCTACAACCCATTTTATTTTGTTTCTGTTTTATTGGCAGTTAAAATGTACAGACAGGGTCTTCATACAGAAACTAAAGCAAAGATGGGGCTTGCTTGTACCCCAGTGATGCTATAGTAACACTATTATATGACCATTGCTTTTTAGCTAAAGTCCGTATTTCTCTGTGTGCACATGCAAGAAATGCTTAAAGAATGCAATCAACAAAATGAAAAAAAAGTGAACTTCTTATTTGATTTTGTCTTCATAATTTAAATAAGCACACATATAAAAGTTCATCATGGAAACAGAAAAAACAAAGTTGATATCCTAGCCATAGTCTTACACTGTCATTGATATCACATGATCACTGCATCTTAGGATGGATTCCCCCCATTCACTTGAATACTACATGAGGGAGGGGAAAGTGGTAAATAAAAGAGTGAAATATGCTTGATCTGTTTTGGCTTAGAATTTAGGCAATGGC
Organism: Protopterus annectens; assembly: GCF_019279795.1. Lineage (NCBI taxonomy): Eukaryota > Metazoa > Chordata > Ceratodontiformes > Protopteridae > Protopterus > Protopterus annectens. The sequence continues at coordinate 1,358,001,039 of NC_056732.1, read as the reverse complement.
AGTAAGAACACCAGCAGCAGACTAGCCAAAGAGCGACAAGTTTTGGAGATTACACAGGTGAACACACCCAGGCATACCTCTCAACTGTACAGGTTTTCGCACAAAGCCCAGATTTTTGTCTCATATTTTTGGTCCGTTTTTCATAAAATTGTGGTTTCTTTACAAATTAGTGGCAAATCATTAATGACTGAAGTTAGAAAATAATGACAGACAATTGAGTTTCAGACTTCATACCCTTCAGAAAATTCATGCTAATGTAAAACCTGTTTTCTATCACATTTCTAAATTTGTAAGAGCAGTATTTAAAAACTGCCCCTATTTTTGGGCCTTTGTTCCACTTTTATTTATGGCTTTGCCCAGATTTCTTGCTCTGTGAGGTTGAGAGGTATGCATGACGCAGGTTCTTACAGAGCTAGTGGAAGTCAAGTTCAATAATTCAGAACTTGAAGAGGGGCACTCACTGTCAAGGCATATGAAAGGATAAGGCATCTAGATGGCAATCACTGTAACAAAGAAAGCAGGAAGAGTGATGCTCAATGACATATTAATCAGCAATGTAAAGGTAGAATTGCACTATATCGGATGTCTTTTCTTGCAATAAGCTATTGAGCACTCACATTGTTTCTTATCTGTGAAAAAAATAGAGTGGAAGATAAGGAAACCATCTAAAACTATTTATCAAGCTGTGATATCTTAAATAAGGACTAGATTTCTGTGTATAGACAAACACAGTATAAGTATTTATTGAGTTTCAGAAACTTGAAATTCATGTGGTTGAGACCATATATTTCAGTTTCTAAAAACTCGAATGAAAAAAAAATCTATGTTTTTACAGCAGGGAAAAGGGTAAATTCCTCAGTCATCACTGTACTGTGATCTAAATAGAAATACTTTAATGGGAAGTTTACCTTTTTCCCCACTGAAATAAGATCTGGGAGTTTTGCAAGGGGACCGTATAAATTTTGAGTTTCGATAACATAACATAAACTCACACACACACACACACACACACACACACACACACACACACACACACACACACACACACACATTTCTATGTCTATCTATATCTATATCTATATCTATATATATATATATATATATATATATATATATATATATATATAACATTTCACTGAATGCACATTTCACTGAAAGTCAAATTAGTGTGCACTTTTCACTGAAAGCTCAATTCACTGAAAACACAATCCACTGAAACACATTTCACTGAAAGTTATATATGGCCTTTTCCCCACTGTAGTGTGACCCTGGAGTTAGTATATATAGTAAGGGAGGGTGTGGGGGGCATAGCCCCCACATATTTAAAATATTTTGAACTATATACATAGATACTTGCAATTCCAATATATTACTCTTTTCTGAACATAATATATATGCAGTGCCCTCCACACCCCCTTACTATATATACTAACTCCAGGGTCGCACTACAGTGGGGAAAAGGCCATATATAACTTTCAGTGAAATGTGTTTCAGTGAATTGAGTTTTCAATGAATTGTGCTTTCAGTGATTTGTGTTCAGTCATTTGAGTTTCAGTGAAATGTGCATTCAGTGAAATGTCCTAGACCCATATATATGTATATATATATATATATATATATATATATATATATATATATATATATATATATATATATATTTTTTTTTTTTTTTTCTTTTACTATATGTGTGTATCAACAAGTCATTGCTCTGATTCTAGACTTGTTGTTGTTTGTCTTTCGGTTTTTCCCGGTTAGGGGTCGCCACAGTGGAACTCCAGTCCGCTAATGATTGGCAGTAGATTTTCACGAACGCCGAGGTGCCAGCTCGACTAGACTTGAAGAGAGTTAATATAATGTAGAACCTAGGTGAGTTAGGGGCAATGGTAATGAAATAAGAGGCTGATGATGCCTGTACATTTGTGATATATTGAGATTCTTATTCAGAATGTTTTCAGCATGGAATTTCTGTAAAAGGGATCCAGGCTGCGATATAATGCACGTGGGCATGAGTGCAGTGTTCCTGTAATAAAGTACATCTAAACAGCATGGCTGGAATCCTCCTGTGCTCTTTCTTAATACAGAACCTAGACGAGACAAAGCCATGATGGTGTGGTTAATGTTGTTTTGTGACCACAACAGTCTGCTCAACATGGTAGCAGCATGCCAAAAGGACATAGCAAAGCAGATGGTTACAGGAGGATATCATTACCAGAAATTACTAATAAGGTAACAAGATGTGATGGCGCACATAAATACTTTGACACTTTCCAAGAAATTAGAGTGAAAGCTGAAACAATGCAAGAATGACAAGAAATAACAAAGAACTGTTGAAAGCATTAAACTTTTTGATCAGAGGCTGGCCTTATAGAAGTGGTAAGATCCTAAAACTGTACTGTAACAGCAACTTTTAATTGCCATGAGAGATGAGTTGTCCTCTTTGAGGAAGAATCATTATTATTTCATGGTAACTAAGAAAAGCAGTATTGGAGAAGCTGATTGTTGCACATTCTGGTGTTGTGAAAATTAAGTTCTTGGCACAAAAGCTTTATCTCATACACAAAGAAGCAATGTGAGATGGGACAAATAATTCCTATAGCAGCACCATTGCATTTGTGAGAATTTCTAGCAGGAATTTGTAAGGCTGCATACTGAGTTTGTAGGGCTGTTAATGAACAGAGTACTTAAGACTGCGATGGGTATATATTCAGAATACTTAGAAATGTTTTCTGGTTAGAGGTGTTGGTATTATATGTAACGGGAAATCTAGTAATGTAATCCTATAATCTAATAATGGAATTTTACAATAGGCATATCTATAGTGTGTGAATAATACATGGGTGATAATCTGAGAGGTTAGATCAATGTTTGTTACTGGAACTATTATAATTACTCTGCAGTTCATATAATTCCCATTATTACATTAGAAAAAAAGGTTTTCAGTATTTCCTGATATGAAATTAAAAGGAGTTAAGCCATAGTTTCCCCAAAACATCTGGATCCCTCATATCAGAATGAATTAAAACAAATCATTTCACACTACACACCTTGTTCGGCTGTTCTACTTGCCATGCCATTATTTCTTAAAGCATCTTTTTCAATTGACAGTACAGACAGCCTATGTTTAGCTCTGTTGTCAACATTCAAGTTTTTTTGTTGACTGACCTAGAAGATTTTATTCCCTGAAGGTGCAGGTATAGCAATGTTTGATATTATGACATCCCTCCTCTGGGCCAGTGATCAAGGAGAGTGGTACATTACACATAGCAACGTGAAAAAGGTCTTCCTAAACCTCAGAACTCTGAAACAATATTCAAATTGACACCATTATACTTACGGTTACTTAATATATGGCAACATCATCACTAATGCAGCTCTGCTTCTTACCAACATGCCTCTTAATTCCAATAACCCAGTAATGGGCTGCTTAGTTCCCATTTCCAAATCAATGCCGGTAGCATTACTAACAAACACGAGCATCTAGACATAGCGTCACCTTCCTAAAGGCTAACTCAGCTATGCAGAAAGTATCACCAAATCCTGCATTAAAGATAGAACTCCAACCTGTACAATTTGTTTTTCCTAGATACAAATATGTATTTAATGCGCAACGACAATGTTACTTCACAACACCTCAGTCCCTATTGATATCTCTATTTAAGCAACTAGTAGCAGAGCATACCTGATCACAGTCTTCAGTCAGGAAAACCTACACATTACTACATAGCCTGTCTCCTTCCCATTGCAAAGAAATGTTTCAAAATGTTCAAAATCTTCTCCTACAACTACTTAACATAGTTACATCTTTCAAGGATGCCATAATCCTGGGGGACTCTAACATCAACCTACTCAAACCAAAAAAAAAAAACTTAAATGAGTTCCTCACTGATAAAGAATCATACCCTAATCATTTTGACTGTAACAAACATTCCCAAAAATACCTCTGTATCTTCTCAGTCTTGTGTATTAATCTATATATATATATATATATATATATATATATATATATATATATACTTCTAATTTAAGTAAAATTCATTTATTTACCTTTGAGTTTTTGTGGCAGCTATTTATTTATTAATTATAAGTGTATTTAAGCAGTGTTTAGCTGAGAAGAGGGTAACCATTATTTGCACTATCAGATAGCAAACTGTGGGGCACATATCTTCAAATCTGCTTTGGCTGCCTACCAGTGAAAGGGATATTAACTGGCAGTATAAGAGCAGACAGGTAACTAGAAACCTATGGACTGTTACAGAGTGGGAGCACTACTACCAGACAGGAAGAAAGCTGTGAGGAAGTGAAGCATTCTCTATGTGTTTGTTATGGAGGTTAGCAACATGTTTGTAAATACTGTGTTTGGGCATTTAATGAATGACTTGTGGAGGCAAACCAATCAAAAAAAATTGCATTTTTTTGTTTTGCATTTTAATCCAGTAAAAGTTTTATATATATATATATATATATATATATATATATATATATATATATATATATATATCTCAGAATCACATTTATTTGCCAAGTATGCACACATACAAGGAATTTGACTCTGGTTTCAGTGACTCTCCAAGTATGAATTACATAAATGATATACATACAACTATTAAGAAAAGGACAAACGACATAAATGCAACTATTAAAAACAAGACAAAAAAGTAAATATACATATACATACAAGGTGCAAAGTACAACTCAGTGCAAGAAATACTGAAATAAATTCTGAAAGAAACAAGTATTAACAATATGTAAACAATACTGCAAAATCCTCGGAGGCTTGGGAAAAAAATACCCCAACCTAATAAGCTGAGTTAACTGTTTATGAACTTGATGGCCTGTGGGGAAAATACTGTTTTTATATCTGCTTGTTTTGGTGCATATTAATTTATAATGCCTGGCTGATGATAATAGTTCAAAAAGATGGTGGCCTGGATGTGAAGGGTCAGTGATATATATATATATATATATATATATATATATATATATATATATATATATATATATATATATATATATATATATAGATTCATAGGTTCATAGGTAGGTTTTAGGCTATCTGCCCAAAGGGATTTATAATCCTAGCCAGAATGTGTTGGCTTTTGCAGCCCCCTTAGATTAATTCCCTGTGCCTCTGTCCAGCAGAGCCATTGAAGTGATCCCTGGAGTAAACTTTCTATTTCCCATCCACTCGCCAAGGTTTCTTTTGAAGAGTGTTAGTGAGGAGCTCTGCCTAATGTAGATTGGAATCTTGTTCCAAAGCATGGGAAGTCTCTGGGACAGGAATGTATCCCCCCAGCACGTCCTGTTTATTGTAGCAGTACTGCACCCTTTATTAGATGCTGTCACTAAAATGGTAGAAGAAAATCAACACAAACTGAGTGGTGAGAATAAGACGAAGAAATGGTCTGGCAACTAAACCCCGAGTCAGAGGACTGCCCTAAATACATTGAGAAATGACGACAAAATAGTCATTAGACCTGCAGACGGGGGTGGTACTTGATAGAATTCAGTATGAGGAAACCATGTCGCAGATGTTAAGTGATGGAAGGTACTATACCACTATACACATGGACGAAGTGGACAGACACATTAGGAGGATATTTCATATGCTAGAGGATTTACTTATGAGCAGAATGATAGAATATGATCTATATATATTCTTTACTGTAACACATCCACTGATCCCGGTTATCCAAGGACTACCCAAGGTCCATAAAGATTCTTTTAATCCCCCTATGAGACCCATTGTAGCAGGGAGGGGATGGGTCACTGAGCCACTGTCATTGTATATTGGTTTTATACAGTAGAGTGACCACGCTACCATCAAGTTTGAATTTAATCCTTGTGACATTAGACGTCCAGTCACTGTTTCCAGTTATACCTAACCAAGATGGGGTAGAAAGTATACACAGATGTTTAAGAGGAAATAGTAATTATACCCTTTCACAAATTGATATGATTTGTGCTTTACTTGAGGTTGTATTAGAAAATAACATCTTTATGTTCAATGAAGTAATATACCTCCAGAAGGATGGCGTAGCTATGGGCACTTCTTGTGCCAACAGCTACGCCAACCTGGTCATGGCAGATTGGGAGAAAGAAAAGTTATTTGCCTTGGATAGTTTCACTGAGCATGTGGTCTTTTATAGATGTTTTGTGGATGACCTGTTTCTTTTGTGGACAGGTTTGGACATTGAATTGCAAGGTTTCTATGATGAAATTAACTCACTGACACATTATTTGAATTTTACAATGGAGAAATCTGACCAGTGGATATCCTTTTTAGATGTATATATAGAGAAGTTACCAAACGGGATACTCAACACTGGAATTTATAGGAAGTCTTGCTATAAGAACTCCCTTCTTCATAGGGGGAGTATGCATCCCAGTTATGTTTTTAATAACATAGTGAAGGGGCAGGCCATACGTGCATCACGAATGAACCCAACACAGACAGGGTTTGAGAGGGAACTATCCCATCTATGTGAAAGGTTATCAGACAGGTCTTATAGTCTGATAGAGATTAATGCAAGTATTGAGAGGGCCCAGTTGTTGAGAGACAATGTTGCACAACCTTATTTTTCAGACAGGAGTGATTCCACCAGTCTTGGTATAACAGAGTGTCCAACCACTTGGAAATCTACAGTCAGAGTATCCCTTAACTATACACAGGACATTGGCCCAGTTAAAAATGTCTTTCATAGGCATTGGGGAGTCTTAATGGCGGATCCTGAGTTAAAGGGACTAGTATGTACTGAACCTAATTTTGTCTATAGGAATAAGATGAATTTACAGAGACTATTATGCTATCCTAGAGGTTTCAGTGGCCAAAATGAGCTTTATTCATCTATAGGTACACAACCATGTAACAAATGTAATTTTTGTGAATTTGTTTGTGTAGAATCTCATTTCACACATCCCATCACCCTACAATGGTTTGATTTTAGAGTAACTGCTATTTGTAATGCACAACATGTGGTTTATCTGGCTAAGTGCATAGCCTGCACTGCGTTTTATGTAGGAAAAACTGATAGATGCCTAAGGGACAGGATTAGGGAACACCTGTACAATATACCTATACAATCTCCTAACAATGCACTTTCGAAGCATGTCACACACACTAATGACCAGCATAGTTTCAAATTCTAGGTCCTACAATTGAACATACCCAGTACCAGAGGTGGAGACAGTAGAAATTACACAGAGAGAATACAAGTTGACTGGATCATCAGGCTAAGGGCAGACCAGATCCCAAGTCTTAATGATAAAGTCTCCATTAAGCCAGCTTTGAAAAATTGGAGATTGACTGTCAGATGACACAATTTATATTGTTATAACTAATGTCCCTTTCTGATGAGATTTTATGTTGAACTTAGATATGTTCTTTTATACATTTTAAATTACATAAAACTTGAACATATTTAAATATATATTTTATAAATTGAAATATTTTTCAAAAACTGTGTTATTTTTTGTAAGTTGAATTCAAGTATGTATTTTTACTTATGTTAACATTTTATATTTATGAATGTATTCATGTCTGTTTTTATTTCCATTTTTAGGGCATGTTTATGAGATGACTTTTTTTTTTCTGTTTGGTTTTTAAATAGATTAATTGTAGGAAGTGATGTCATATTTAGGTGGCTATATATACTTTGTGTCCCCTTTTTTATATGTATTAAAGGTCTGAGGAAGCCCAACAGGGTGAAAGCGCTATCCTAACTCTGCACAATAAATCTTTCTTCATTTTAAACTTCGTCCATTGAATTTATTGGAGTTTACTACTTGGAACTGTTTTCATCTGAGAACTTTATTTACATCTATAGCCTTGGAGTGTCTCTGAGCTTTTTTGAGTTTATCTTTGTTTTTCAACATCGGAGCACTTACTCCTTAGTCACTTGCTCTACTGACTTTTTATATATATATATATATATATATATATATATATATATATATATATATATATATATACTTCTAATTTAAGTAAAATTCATTTACCTTTGAGTTTTTGTGGCAGCTATTTATTTATTAATTATAAGTGTATTTAAGCAGTGTTTAGCTGAGAAGAGGGCAACCATTATTTGCACTATCAGACAGCAAACTGTGGGGCACATATCTTCAAATCTGCTTTGGCTGCCTACCAGTGAAAGGGACATTAACTGGCAGTATAAGAACAGACAGGTAACTAGAAACCTATGGATTGTTACAGAGTGGGAGCACTACTACCAGACAGGAAGAAAGCTGTGAGAAAGTGGAGCATTCTCTATGTGTTTGTTATGGAGGTTAGCAACATGTTTGTAAATACTGTGTTTGGGCATTTAATGAATGACTTGTGGAGGCAAACCAATAAAAAAAAAATGCATTTCTTTGTTTTGCATTTTAATCCAGTAAATGTTTTATATATATATATATATATATATATATATATATATATATATATGTGTGTGTATATATATATATATATATATATATATATATATATATGTATGTATATATATATATATATATATATATATATATATATATATATATACATCTCAGAATCACATTTATTTGCCAAGTATGCACACATACAAGGAATTTGACTCTGGTTTCAGTGACTCTCCAAGAATGAATTACATAAATGATATACATACAACTATTAAGAAAAGGACAAACGACATACATGCAACTATTAAAAACAAGACAAAAAAGTAAATATACATATACATACAAGGTGCAAAGTACAACTCAGTGCAAGAAATACTGAAATAAATTCTGAAAGAAACAAGTATTAACAATATGTAAACAATGCTACAGAATCCTCGGAGGCTTGGGAAAAAATACCCCAACCTAATAAGCTGAGTTAACTGTTTATGAACTTGATGGCCTGTGGGGAAAATATTGTTTTTATATCTGCTTGTTTTGGTGCATATTAATTTATAATGCCTGGCTGATGATAATAAAAAAGATGGTGGCCTGGATGTGAAGGGTCAGTGATATTTATATATATATATATATATATATATATATATATATATACATAGGTTCATAGGTAGGTATTAGGCTATCTTCCTGAAGGCAGTTATAAGCCTCGCCAGAATGTGTTGGCTTTCGTCGCCCCCTTAGATTAATTCCCTGTGCCTCTGTCCAGCAGAGCCATTGAAGTGATCCCTGGAGTAAACTTTCTGTTTCCCATCCACTCATCAAGGTTTCTCTTGTAGAGGGTTAGTGAGAACCTCTGCCTAATGTAGATTGGAATCTTGTTCCAGAGCATGAGAAGTCTCTGGGACAGGAATCTATCCCTCCAGCATGTCCTATTTATTGTTGTGGTGAGGTTTAGATCCCTGGAGCGTGTGGCTCGAGGGGATATGGTATTCTTTAGGTGGAGCATGTCCATCAGTTCTGGGTTGGACATGGCCTTGTATGTCAGGCAGAGATCACCTCTGAGTAGGGGGTATGCAACCGAGTACAGCTGGAGTTTCTTCAGTTGAGCTGCATAGGGCATCTGCTTGAGGCCAGTGATCCTCTTGGTGAGGTACTTCTGTTGTCTTTCCAGTTTTTGCAGGTGTCTTGTAAGGTACATCCCAAATGGGGCATTATACTCTATGATGGGTCTGATGAGTGATGCTTAGAGGGGCCCAATGGCCTATTTCGATCTGGATGCAAACCCTTTTGTGATTAGGCGGGCCACATAGAAGGATTTTCTAACTACTCTGGCAATGTGATTATCAAAGGAGAAGTTGCTGTCTACTTGGGTCCCCAGATCCCTTATTACATCTTCCGTATTTCGGGGGCTACCACCTATGTGGTAGTTTGTGAGCACTTTGTTTTTTCCAAAGGGATGACTATGCACTTTTTGGCATTTAGCTTGAGGCCATGGTTTTGACACCAGGTATCTGTCTCAGTGAGACCCTTTTGCAGGATGTCTGTGTCAGCCAGGGAGTCAATTATAGCCCCTAGTTTGCAGTCGTCTGCAAAGTTGGTCAGCCATAGTCCTCCTATGCTTGCCTGTACCTCTGAGAAGTATATGCCGAACAGGAGGGGTCCTAGGACTGAACCCTGGGGAATGCCACTTGTAACCGGTTTAGAGTCAGACCTAGCTCCCGCAACTATGTGAGTTCTGTCCGTGAGCCAGTTGACAACCCATCTCATGGTGTAGGGGTTTATGTTCAGGCTGGTGAGCTTGTCTATAATACCTGAGTGGGGAATGGTGTCGAAGGCCTTTGCGAGGTCTAGGTAGGCTGTGTGGACAACCTTTCCCTTGTCTATAGCCTTGGTAACTGTGTCAAAGAAGTCCACCAGATTTAGGAGGTATGATCTGCCCTTAACAAAGCCAAACTGGTTTGGGTCCAGTGTTTGGAGGTTTCCAATGTCTCTGCTGAGATCCATGATGATGCGCTCCATAGCTTTGCAGACCAAGATAGTTAGGCTTATAGGGTGATAGTTCCCAGGGTCCGTTGTGGCTCCACCTTTGTGGAGTGGAATAACTGTTGCTGTGCGCCACTATGTGGGCACGTAACCTGTGGAGAGGCTGAGTTTAAACAGTGTGTTTAGGTGAGGGATTAGTTCATCTTTGAGCTCATGTAGGACGCAGCCTGGGACATCGTTCGGCCCCATTGATGCTGTGTTTTTGGTTTTGGAGAGGGCTGTTTTAACCTGAGTGTCTGTGATTTCAGGGGTACTAAATTCTTCTGGTATGGTTATGGGCCCTTTTGGGGGTGAGGGGGGGTGAAGTTTGCACTGAATCTGTCTGCCTGGATGTTGGCGATATCAGTCGGTTCAGTGTATTTTGTGCCATTCTGCATTAACTCTGAGCAGATCTGAGAATTGCCACTTAAATTTTCGACATAGCTAACGAAGTCCTTGTGGTTATCTTTTGAGTCCTTGGCAATTTTTCTTTCGAAGCTAGACTTGGATGATTTTATGAGGGAACGTAGTTTCTTGCTGATACTGATCAGGGATGTCTTCCCTTATTGGGATTTTACTCTCTTCTGTACTAGTTTCTTCCTTCTATTGTATAGCTTGTTTATGGCAGGGGTCCACCAGACTGGTTTCCTTTTCTTGGAGGAGTGAGTCTTGGTTTTGCTTGGGATAGCATGGTCCATGCATTCTTGTAGGCACCCATAGAGTGCATTAGTAAAGGATTTTGCAGCTTGGACAGCATTATCCTTTAGCATAGGGGCTTTGAAACTTCCCACCTCAGTCTTAAGTAACGTTAAATTTGCTTTTGAAAAGTTTTTCACGGTGGTTTCTTTGACCGGGGGTGGTGGCAGAATCTGGATATCCAGAGTGATTAGTTTATGGTCAGATCTAACCAGTGAGGGGTTGACCTCCGGTGTGGAACACCGGTTGCCCATGTTGGTGTTGACCAGGTCCACTATGTTGTCACCTCTGGTGGGGGTGTTGACCAGTTGATCCAGGGCATTTGAGTTTATAAATTCTAGGAAATGTTGAGCAAGGGAGTTTGTGCTTGAGTAGTTCTCCCAGTTAATGTTTGGGTAATTGAAATCACCCAATATCAGGATGTTTGGTAGGACCTTTATGTTCATAGGTACATAGGTTCATAGGTTCATACTAGGCTATCTGCCCTAGGGCATTTATAAGCCTAGCCAGAATGTGTTTGGCTTTCACCACCCATTTTAAATTAATTTTGCTATGCCCTTTCATCAAGATTCCTCTTGAAGAGAGTCAATGAGGGACTCTGCCTAACCTGGACTGGGATTTTATTCCAGAGTGAAGGAGCCTCTGGGTTATGAATCTGTCCCTCCAGCATGTCCTATTTATTTCAGTGCTGAGGTTCAAGTCTGCAGCATGTCCATTAATTTCCGGGTTGGACATGGCTTTATACATCAGGCAGAGATCGCCTCTGAACAGGCGGTATGCCACTGAGTAGAGCTGGAGTTTCTTTAACAGGGCAGCATATGGCATCTGTTTGAGCCCTTTGATCCTTTTGGTGAGGTACTTTTGGGGTTTTTCCAGTTGCTGCAGGTGTCTGGTAGCATTGTACTCAATTATGGGCCTGATGAGGGATGAGTAAAGAGGCACGATGACCTCCCCTGATCTAGATGTGGATCCCTTCATGATTAGGTGGGCTATAGAAAATGTTTTTTGTCAAATGAGAGATTGCTATCAACTTGGGTCCCCAGGTCCCTAATTACTTGCTTTGTTTTTGCCAAAGGGGATGACTATAAGGCCATGGCTCTGGCACCAGTTGTCTGTTTCTATGAGGCCCTTTTGGAGGATGCTTGTGTCGGATGGAGAGTTGATTATGGCGCCCAGTTTGCAGTCATCTGCAAACTTGGTCAGCAAAATATATACTGAACAAGAGAGGTCCCAGGACTGAGCCTTGTGGAATGCCACTTGTAACTGGTTTGGAGCCTGACATGGCTCCAGCAATTCTAACCATGTGTGTTCTGTCCTTGAGCCAATTTGCAACCCTTCTAGTGACATAGGGGTTTATATTTAAGCTGGTGAGCTTATCTATAAGGTCCAGGTAGGCTGTGGACCACCTTGTCAATGGCCTTGGTGACTGTTTCAAAGAAATCAACCAGGTTTAAGAGGCAGGATCTGCCCTTAACAAAGCCAAACTGGGTAGTATCCAGTGTCTGTAGGTCCCCAATATCTTTATTTATGAGGTCCATGATGATCCTTTCCATAGCTTTGCAGACCAAGCTAGTCTGGCTTATGACATATCCTGTAGTAAGGCTGAGATTGAACAGTAGTTTTATGTTTGGGTTTAGCATTGATGCTGAGCATCTGAGATGTCAGGGCCTGTCAGTTAGGATGTTGGCAATGTCTGTGGGTGTCATTTTGGACTAATTCAGAGCATATCTGGGAATTACCACCCAGGTTCCTAACATAACTAAAGAAAGCCTTGTGATTATCCTTAGTGTCCTGTGCAATTTTTCATTTAGTAGCTTCCTCCTTCTATTGTATAGTTTGTTTATGGCTGGGGTCCACCAGACAGGCAGGATTGGGTCTTGGTTTTATTTGGGATCGCATGAGTCCATGCATCCCTGAAGGTGTTCATAGAATCCACAGCGGGGCGTTGAAGGATTCCAATGTGAATATCCAGTGAGATTAGTTTATGGTCTGATCTTACCAGAGGGATACACTTCTGGTCTGGAGCATAGAGTCCCCATGTTGGTAATGATCAGGTCCAGTATGTTTTCCTCTGTTGTTCCATAGTATTTGATTTTATAAATTCTAGGAACCTTTGGGCTAGGTTTTTGAAGCTAGAGTAATGCTCCCAGTCTATGTTTGGGTAGTTGAAGTCGCCCAATATATTGGTGTTTGGAGAGACCTTCATATTTTCCACTGTTCGCAGGAAGGAGGGTGGTCTGTAGCAGGCTATAACCTGGAAGGCAGTTTTACCCACTGTTAGTTGCACATGGATAGTCTCTGATGCGCTGTGCCACCAACCTGGAGGTATGGGTATCTTTGACAAATATTGAGTGGGTAGGTCCAAGTTTGCATGGTATGAGGTATAACCTGGTAGTGCTGGGCCTTGAACCAGGTTTCTGTTACTGCACAGATATCGATGTTCTCCATGCTAAGGAGAGTTTGGAGGTGTGTGTCATCTTTGAGGTAGACTTCTGGGCATTGTAGCATTACTCTTAGTTTCTTATCCCTTGTGATACCTATGCAGGTGGGTTTGTCTTTGCCCAGGGGTGACAGGTGCAAGCCGTCCATCTCCAGGAATGCGGAGTGGGGGTCCTAGGACATGGTGGGTGATCTGTAGCAAGCTATAATTTGAATAGCAGCTTTGCCCATTGTTAGTTGCACATGGATGATTTCTGAAGCATCGTGCTGTGCCACTAACCTGGAGGTGTGGGTATCCTTGATGAATACGGATACTCCCCCGCCTTTTGTATTTTGGTCCGGGTTTTGTGGCCGAAATGTATGGTATGAGTTGTAGCCTAGTAGTGCTGGGGTGCTCTCTGGAGCCCTAAACCAGGTTTCTGTTACTGCACCTATATCAATTTTCTCCATACTGAGGAGTGCCTCAAGTGTGTGCATTTTGAGGTTTAGACATCTGGCATTGAGTAGCATTGCCCTCAGTTTTTTGGTACTTGTGCTATTTATGGTGGTGGGTTTGTCTTTTGAGCCTTGCCTAAAAAAGGCACTATGGGGTGGCAAGAGCCTTGGCCAGTATTCAAAATCCTAAGGGTGACATGTGCAAGCCGTCTGTAGCGAAGCAGCATGGCTTGTCGAGTAAGTCATCCCAGGCTGATAGACACTGGATCCCCTTTGAATGACACCAGAAGCTTAGCCAATTGTTGAAATTGATAATTATTTCTCTATACCATGGTATCATTCTTGGTGAGGGCAGGATGCTACTCAGGGTCAGGTATATACATATATGCATGTGATATATGTATTTATATATATATATATATATATATATATATATATATATATAGGTCTACTTTGATTCACTGAAAACTCATTTCACTGAATTCCAAAACACTCACACCAAATCGCTGAAAGCTCAAACCACTGAAAATGCATTTCACTGAATCACATTTCACTGAATGTAAGAACTGTTGGGAAAATACAACATGTGCCCTTTTCCCCACTGTAGTGCGATACTAGAGTTAGTATATATAGTTGGGAGTGCACAGCCCCGCACCTTTTTGTTTTATATTGTTAGCTTTCAGTGAAATGAGATTCATAAATATAAAAGCTAAGTAGGTGGGGGGGCTACGCCTCCCCACACCCCCTAACTATATATACTAACTCCAGGATCGCACTACAGTGGGGAAAAGGGCATATACAGTTTTTGTACAAAGGTACTTACATTCTGTGAAATGTGATTCAGTGAAATGAGTTTTCAGTGATTTGTGCTTTCAACAATTTTTTTGAGGGTGATTTGGAATGAAACAGTTCTTTTGTATTTTGTAATTCATGAATTTAATGAGGCCAAAAATCAATGAGGAACTGTTTTAGGATGGCAAAGTAAGCAATTTCAGCAGCTTGTCCTACACCTGAAAACTTTTTTTGCATTTATTCTTCTTATTTATATTAAATAAACAATAGATGCAGCACATGATTTGTGAATATGACTGTGACATCCCTCCTCTGGGTCAGTGATCAAGGAGACTCAATCCTCACCACTGATACCCATGGGAATGTTTACTTTGAGAAAAATAGACACACACAGTATTTTTAGATACAGTTCTCTGCACCAAGTACAATTTCCTTTAAGAGCACACAGGGAATGCACACTTCAGTCCTGGGGCTAGGCTTTCTCTCCAGGCTTCAAATAAAACTCCCCACTGACCACTATAAAGATGAGTCCTTAGCTGGAAGTTCCAAGCCAAATACTCCACCATCCTATCTGTGAAATCAGTGCTCTCAGTGTCCCTGTCCAAAGTAGCTGTCACACACACACACACACACACACACACACACACACACACACACACACACACACACACACACACACACACACACACACACACACACACACACACACACTCTATTTGAGATTTGATTTTCACATACACCCACCCACCTGGGAAAGGTTGGAAGAGCGTACCCACTGTGCCACCTTCACCCAGACTATAAGGTAGATTTGCTTCCACCAGAACACCTGAAGCCAGGTACTTTAAGGCTGTTACCAGGGTACCCAATTGCACTTAGTAAAGTAATACTTTTACAAATGGTAGTGTTTAACCAAGTGTCAAGTCTTTCAGGAACATAGCAACACAGTGCCACTAAATAAATGCAAATACTCTCAAAGGTTAACTATTTTCTAAAAGACCAGCCACAGTGTAAGGTTGAGCTGTATTTAATAATAAATAATTAAAAGAAAACATGACAATACTGAATATGTATTTAGAAATAAACACCAGAGTTTCAATCACAGGAAATATAAAAAAACAACACAGATGGAGAGACTCAAACAGACATTAAAAAACAATGTTTAGGTAATCTCACTATATTTTTCTAACTGACTGAAGAATTGCTGTTCCCTAGTTACTTACTAAAGCAAGGCAAGATGAAAGTGGATGAGTGTCTTGTCAGGTCCAAAACCAGAGTACACACCTCACATCCCTCACTACTATTCAAATAAAATTTCAGAGTTGCCTACAGAATGACATCACATCTGGTCACCTGACTGTGGTTCCCACACTACCTTCTCACTAGAAACTGAGCCAAGATCTAACACTGATGTGTCACAGTACACAAATAGGACTTAAGCTAAGGTTTATTACAGCATATTTAAACTGTAAAACAATTCCAACACTTCCACCCTTCCTGCAGAAACTAACAAGCCATTTTCTGGCACCCCAGGGTGGCAATTAGTTCACCACTAAGGACAATAGAGCAGGATTTCAGCCCAGGCTTTTCACAGACATTGCATCTCTGGCCGCATTCAGACCTGTGAGATAAAATCTTTATGACCTAAACCAAGTCATTTGATTTCAGGCTATTTTTCTTAATGTTAGCTGGGCTGAGCTTAACCCCTTTCCTATGAGTATCCTCTGTTAAAATATATACACTTTATCAGTTACAACTATACAGTCTGATATCCGTGTATATTTCTTTTCTGTTCAGCAGGACTCACTGTTGATACATTTGTAACACAAGCAACTTTACAAATACATTTTAACACAGCATCTGTACAAATCAGTTTGATATTCAAATGACGTATAATTCTTTACAAAACTCCAGCTAGCTATTCTGGCATATGTTACATATGCACTGCCCTACTCCCCCTGCCACAGCTGGCATTACCTCACATCACAATGACTTTCATTATTTTGTGTTTCAAAAGGATTTTATGACTTGTCAGCATTGTTGTGTTTTGCCAGTGCAGGAAGGCAGCAACCTGTTTTGTGTGGGTTTTGCACTTAGTTTAAATCTACAGCTATTATTTGTGTCTTTCGGCTTTTCCCGGTTTTGGGTCACCACAGCGAAACTCCGGTCCGCTAATGATTGGCAGTAGATTTTTACATGCTGGCTTGCCGGGCCTAACGCACAACCTTCAACGAAGGAACGCCCATTCACACATGTCGCTACACAGAAGACGCTCTGAGAATCGAATGGGCAACGTCTAACTGTGAGGTGACAACGCTACCGCAGCACCACCACCGCAGTCCCCAAAATCTACAGCTATGTGAAAAAACAAAAAAAAAAACTAAAACATGGTCCATTCATTTTAGTTCTCATGAGTGTACTGATTTTTATTTCTAATGTAGCAATCACTCTTCTTTCCTTGAAGTATACACCACTTCTACATGTTTAAATGGTGTTTCAGACACAGATTACATTTTGTGACTTGCCTGTGATTTAATCTGCGGTTAGCCTTGCAGTGACATAGCTATGGCCTACTCTTTGTACCCAATGAAGTGTATTCTTCTAAGAATCTCGCAGAAACATTTTGGCTTACTTAGGTTAGAATATGTTGCTTACAGATGGGCATACAGTAATATTTTTTTTATAATTGCAGGGGTGTGAGAGCTGAAATTGATGAATACATTTATTAAGACCTTTGTATAGTTGTATACATGTTTTAAAAATGTGATGTGGGTAGGGGCAACAATCTGAGGCTGTGACTTTGAGGGGAATTTTCTGACAGTGGTATCACTTGAGTGTCAAACAGTGAGTAACCAGGAAACTGTAGATTGTTCCAAACAGCCTTGGCAGCTAATGTAACTGGCAAAAACATGAGCCATGTTAAAAGGAACTTGTACTATATTTGAACAGTGGGATAGGCAACATAGCTGCTCTTTGAGAATATAACTTTGGAAAGCTGTTGTTCCAACAGCTTAGAGAACACTAGACCTAAGTTTTTCAGTTGTTATTTTGCATTTTTAGGACCATGCAGCAGAGTTTCAATCAAATCTCTTAACCTCTAAGTGCATGAAATCTGGAAAAAGACACAAATAATGGGGAACAAAGGCAGAAAATCAGGGAAGGCAGCTACAATAGCTGGTTTTGCATTGGCGTGCATTTTCTGAAGTAAATACTGTATTTAGGCATTTAACTAATGACTTGTGAAGGCAACTCAGATTTATTTCTTTATTTAATGACTTAAATATTTAATAATTTTACAAAAAAAACACAAATTTTAGGACGGACAACCCAATTACATGACACAGAAATCTGGACATTCTGTGAAAATCTGCTGAAAAGGTTCACTGATACCTATCTATCATGTTAGCTGAAACCAGTAAAAAAACTATGCATGTGCTTGCGAATATGTTTTTGAGATTATGAGGTACTGCCTGAGTAGTTTGAAATGTTTGGACAAGTGAGCATCTTACTGCCAGAGAAGTTTGAAATTCTTCGGCATGTCAGAATTTGACTGCCTGAGTAGTTTGAAATGCTTGGACATGTGAGCATTTAACTGCCTGAGTAGATTGAAATGCTTGGTCATGTAAGCATTTAACTGCCTGAGTAGATTGAAATGCATGGACATGTAAGCATTTGACTGCCTGGGTTTGAAATGCTTGGACATTTTGGCACCTGACTGCTTGAGTAGTTTGAAATGCTTGGACACATGAGAATCTGACTGCCTGACATACCTCTCAACCTCTTAGTGCAAAAAAGCTGGACAAACCCATAACTAAAAGTGGGACAAAGGCCCAAAAATAGGAACAGTTTTTAAATATTGCTCTTACAAACTTAGAAAGTTGACAGAATGACAGGTTTACATTAACATGAATTTTCTGACGGGTAGGAAGTCTGAAACTCAAATGTCTGCCTAACTTCATTCTTTAATGATTTGCCATTAATTTGCCAGAAAAAACAAAATTTTATGAAAAACGGACCAAAAATACGAGGCAAAAATCTGGACATTCTGCGAAAATCTGTACAGTTGAGAGGTATGACTGCCTGAGTTGCTTGAAATGCTTGGACATTTGGGCACCTGACTGCCTGAGTAGTTTTAGAGGCTTGTTGGCATCTGCCTACTGAAGTAGGTTAAATTGCTTGGAAATGTGGGGACCTGACCGCATCAGTCATTTTCCTTGGACTTGGCATCTTACTGTCAGAGTAGTTTGAAATGCTTGGACATTTTGGCACCTGATTACTTGAGTAGTTTGAAATGCTTAGACATTTGGTTACCTGACTGCCTGAGTAGTTTGGGATGCTTGGAGGCATCTGACTGCAGAAGTAGGTTGAAATGCTTTGGAAAATATGGAGTCTGCATCAGTCATTTGAAATCCTTGGCCTTGCAGGCATCTTACTGTCAGAGTGGTTTGAAAAGCTTGGACAAGTGAGCATCTGATGATTGACACTAATTAGCAGCCAGTCAAATCAAAAATGAGAATCTGTATCAAAATTATGTAACTGTGATTAGTATGCACATTTCATGGAGTCCCAAAGTAGTACAAGTCAAACACGTATTATTTGATTAAAAAATAACTTTTCCCATCACTTTAATCGAGTTTCATTATTGAATGTTAACTTATAGAAGGACCCTCAGCCACTCTCTCACAGAGTGAAGTCAGCACTACTATCACATCCCACCCCTCCCTGAAGGTTTGGTTTGTGTCTGTGGTGATTACATGCTGGATGTTACCAAACTGCAAATACAAAAATATATATACTGCTTTTAGATTAGAAAAGTAAAAAAAAAACATGTTTAAGTGGTGGAACACTGTTCTAAATAAATTGGTTTTGCATTTGCTTGTAAATAAATATTGTTTAATGATTATTCAAATAATATCTGTGTCCCCCCCTAAAAAAGGTAAAACAAAAATCCATTTCTAGGCTTGGGATAGAAGAGTCGTACGTGACCCATGTGGAATTCAACACCTGCACCCTTTTAATAATATATTTAACTATAGAATCATACCACACTTCACATTAACATATTTCTAGAAATGTTGCAGTCACTTGATTTCTAGATGATGTGATGCATGGGAATTAGTGTTATAAAAAGGTTTTAAGCTCTGGTTAATGGCACATTCCATGATAACATCCTAGGTAGTAATTACATGACCTGGATAGTTAAGTGTCACTTAACATTCCTGCAAATTACAAGAAACAATGTTAGTGTAGTTTGAATTAAATATTGAACAATACAGTATATTGTCTCATTTTTGTGAAAAACTGGTACTTTTTTCTGTAGTTTAACATGAATGAATAGCAATGCACATGTAACTGGTTAATTTAAATTTAGTCTAGCCAGGATGGCAGACAATTGCAAATATGTAAGGACAGTAGAATGCTGGATGTTCTCTCACTAGAATAACAAAAAGGGACTGGAAACAAAACCTTCATTACAAACCTTTGGAGCAATGGTCAGCTGTATATGCTGCTGAATTAATCTGTAACACAGCACTATCCTAACAGTGGAATAGCTGATTAGATAGAAAGCTTAGCGTACACTATAGCTGGGAATAGCAGGAAACAGAATATGGGGTAATTGAACCTGACCTTAATCTTTTACATCCTGTCAGACTTAACGGCAGTATTGACATCTGCTTCAGAGTTGGACGTTGTACAATACTGTCGCTTGTTCAGAAGATTAAGAGTTGTAAATTGAAAAAGAAAAAGAGTTGGTTTACTAAAACAGTCAGTTCCTATTAGATAAGTTTGTCTTGTCTAGCATATGCTACCATTTTCATCACAGCAAGGAAAGACGGTGAAATCACCAAGCTGCTTATACTGTGCAAATGTAAATATTCCATTTATTTATTTATTTATTCATTTAAATTTGTTATCCAGGACAGAACACTTGATCAGATGGACCATTTTCAGGCCTGCAGAGGGTAAAAGTACAAATAGGGAGAAACAGCAATAATCTATATACAAAGAGAAGTTTTAACACTTAAATTTGTGATGCCTCTATCCAGATGGAAAATATCACACAAATGAGTATTACATTAATACAATATGTGCAATAATGACAGTTTACAGCATGTACAATAAACCTTTAAGAAACCTGCTTGCAAATTGTATGAATGAGCTAATTCTCCCTTGAATGGTAACTGATGCTGGGTTTACTGTATAAGAAATACAGAAAATAAATTTAACCCCTTCAGAGACCCCTGAACTTTAGAATGTAATGCTCTATTTCAAGTTGCACTTCTTGCTTCAAATTGTATGATTCATAGTCAATGTCACAAGGGATCTGGATCATAAGAAAGAACTCACTGGTAAGCACATATGACAGCAGAGGACACATTACAGTAGTTCTTGTACACCAATTTCCTAATTTATGGGGGGGTGGCTTCCCTACAGGTAAAATTCCTCGAGTGTTGGTAACATAAAGAAAAAAACAGCATAATGCAAATGCTGTTTCCCATAGGAAATCATTTCCAGTGTAGTTTCTAAATGTGCTCAGGCAATGATTCAGTTGTTTTGGGAGATTATTCCCTTCTTCAAGTTGCTGCAACCATTTGAGGATGGGGGTGGGGGGGGCTATCTGCCCTTTAAAAATAAGTCTAAATTATTTTTTTTTCCTTTTAAATTTCTGAAATTTTTTTTAAATCCTTTTGGGAAATTGACCTTTCCTGAAGTCGCTCTTTCATAGTAGAACCATGAAACGGTGTTCATAGTGAAGTGCAGTGCAACCCACACAACAGAGTAACTGTAAATGGAAGGGCATGAAAACAGAAGGCCTGCAGAGAAAATTTCAGCAGATGTCTGTATTTGAAATAGTTTGACAGATGGTTAGAGACATTAGACAGTGCTACTTAATTTATTCACTTTTTAAACTTCCTCATTTGGTAACCTGAACATGTAGTTTTGGATATGTTGCCCCAGGGGCATGAAAACTTAGACAACAAACATCTGATGGGACCTGCTATCGTTAGCAGAAAGCCCAAAGTTCTAGTCTGTGATGCTGTGGCTTCTTGGTTCCTGCACATAAAAACATTGAACTATTCTGTTGGCATGATGTACTACTAACTAGTCAAATTAAGGGCATCTTATTCATTATTAGAGCAACAGAAAAAAACCCTAAAAGGGTGGTTTTAGAGTAAACATTTTGTCTGTCTAACTCTGCAGACCCATTTGTCATGTAGTAGTAGCCTTAGTAAGTCATTTTTTTTTTTCAAATTTGAGGCAAAAGTGGGGACCAACCTATTAAACTATCATAACAGATGTTATATGGTTAAATTTAATGTTAATGGATGTTTATAAATAATACAGTATTGAAGCAACACTGTTTTGGAAGATATTGCTTTCAATGGAACATAATTATGTGATCTTTAAAATATTCCTTCTGTTGCAGCATATAATGCAGAGGCTAATATTAGGTCCTTAGGAACAGGTAGTGGGGTAGCTATTTTTGTCTTGGATATTAACCATCCTACCAAGTTATTGACTATGGTCCAGACAGTCTTTTTCTGGTTAATGTAATGTTATGTAATATAGTACTATGATTAGCTATTACAGAACTCCCTCTGTTTCCAATAAGGAATATATTTTCTTTGAGTTAAACTCTTTGTTTCTCAGAGATACTGATGAAATGGGAGAGTGCAATTATTCTATAATTAACTGACCTACTTACCATTCAACTTATTCTGTTTTACTTATATCACCGGACTCTGAGAACAGAAACAACCTTACTCAGCTTATGCTAGGGGACACCATTGGATTTAATTCCATTAATTACTCCCTCTGAATGTGAGAAGAGCATACTTGTAGACTTATTTACCAAATTAGTTCACATAACTGAGGCAGCTGTACTTAATTGCAATGTTCTTTAAAGATCAAGCTCTAGAATATTCTTATATTCTAATTCAGTTAAGATAACCACAGTGTGTACTAATATTCATTGGAAAGAGTATAGACAATGCACGATTTGCCCATTACTATTAAAGTTTAGCAATGGTTGTGGAACACAGTAGGTAAATTTTACCAGGGGTAAGTAAATTCTGCCTCTTCCATAACTGTGCTTTGATTATTAGTGTTACATACTGGATTCATTTAAAAATGTATATTTTTTAACCTTTCTTTATTTAAAAATATATATTTAGTATATTTCTTTAAATAACCCCACTGTATGATGCCCTAGTTTTCTCTTATGTAGTGTCTCCAGTCTTTTTTTCTATTCTTCATGCTTGCCGAAAATTGAACCACCTCTCCAACCATAAACATTCATTTCTCACTGCTAGAGTGACATAACAAGTTGTAGAGTGGCCATCATCAAGGCAATCATGAGGGGGATTTTTTCTGTAACTCTCTTCCAATGGCTGATGTGCATGCTCACAGATACAAATGCATGCTATGCCTTCTCCAGTGTGGAAGCACATTTTTGTAAATGCATTGTGAAGGCTGTCCCACCAACACAGCTTACCAGGGTCATGCCAATGTTCCCAGTCCACATACTGCATGCCCTGCATGTCTCACTCACCAGTAAGTGCTGAAATTGGAGGATGACAGACCATTTCCCTCCTTCAAGGCTGAGCAAGCTGGCATCAGCTGATTGCTCCTACCCTCCTTCATTGGTTCATCCAGCTCTCAGGTTACTAGTCAATCATGAATCATCTGAGTACTCTCTGGGCTTCATCCTTCTGTATCACAGACCTGACTTATGGAGTGTTTAGTTATATTACATAAAGTAGAGACATCTTGCAGACACACCGTATCACTTTTCTGTAGATGCTGCCACCAACACTGTTGCATTAAAGGACTGCCTCTGCCTATGCTTGTTTTTTAACTTTTAACATTTTTAAAGACGTGCATAGGCTAACTGAATGACAGAGAATGAAAAGTGTGATGGTCATATGAAGATCATGTTGTTTGCAGGCCAAAACAGAAAGTATTTTTATAAGATGTATTGTGATGAACTTCCCCAAGATGTCTTAATGTTAACAAGTTGAAAATGATGTATCTACTGAACAGAAGTTTCTGTGGTGATGATTATGGCTTTGTTACTGATAATCAACGGCATGTGATCAGGTTCTAACTGTCTGAGGACAGTTGCTCAGAGTCACACTGACTCATAGTTCTGCTTGTATTGCAGACCATGTAGTTTTGCTGTTTGTGTGAGACCCCTGTGAACTGTATTATTTTTTCCCATTTCCTCTTTGTTATGCAGATCTAGAATATAAGTATGGAGCTGTGGGAGGGGACAGAGTTTTCTACATGGGTAGTACACGGGACTTGATTTCTTGCAAAAATAATGATTTGAATTAGTTTACTGGCAGTTTAGGTAAACAGTATTCTTTATTAGTTGTGACTGAGAAGCTGTTTTGTGACTGCTTCTGTCTCAGTCTTTGGGGAAACACCAATTACTCTATCATCACAAAAAAGAGTCTGCTTAGTCAGCTTGACTTGGCTTTTTAGAATCTAATTTTTGAACTGGTGTATAAAGTTAAGAAAATTACTTTATTATAATCATTGAGAATGTCTTAATTCAACAAGTGTTAAGGGTAATGCTGTATTTTATGGGAAACTGGACAAAGATTTTACAAAGCCTGCTCCTTAGAGGCAGAGCTAACTATAACTTAGAATATAGTTAACTGCTTAGTTAACTATATTCTTCTCCTAAATCAAAGTAGTGGAACTTCAGAATAAGGAATCTGTTTAGTAGTCAGATTCAGTGATGTAGAGAGATAGATCCTTGACTATGACCAAGGTAACCTGAGTTAGTTTAGTAATTAGGCATCTGCTGGAATGCGTCATGGAGAGTGTTCTGTATTTATCTGCTTGGCTGCTGTTTGGGAAAAGGGTTGGGAGGATGTACTGGGGAAGCAGACTGTTGCTGTGTTTGTTGGTGTGAGACTAATGATGCATAGTGATTGACCTTTTACTGGGCCAACATGTAGTTGACCCTTTAGATACTAGATGCATCAGTGTGGAGGTATGGTGATGCCCTTGTATGGGTCATTTCAGTCTTTAGACGGGCGTGTGATATAAATCAGTAAATTCAGGAATTTGAGATTTAAAAAAAAAATGTTTTCCTTGAGGATGGTGATACTTTTTCCACTTCTAGCTTGCTCAAGGGCTCAGATGGAAACAATAGACTAACTGAGTGACCGAGAAAAAAAAGGTTTGATGGTGAGATGAAGATCAGTGAAAACAATTTTAGCTACTTGTTAATGTGAGCAAGCGTAGTCATTTGAGAAAGGGAAGTAAACTACTACATTTTGCAATATAAAAGCAAAGAACAGTCCAACCACATGTGACAAAGAAAACTAATTCTACCAAGAAAGTTTTTTTTTTTAATTATTAATAATGGACTATATCTTCATTCATCAGTTTACAAGCTGGACTATACTGTGAGTCATCTATTATTGACCAGCGTTTGATTTTTATACCTGTATTTCAGTGGAATTACTATAGTGCCATAACTTATCTATTATATATTGGTACTCAAGCACCACCTAAAGTGAAAATGAATTCACCTGCTTGTCCTATTAATACATAAAGGATATTTCTTATTGACATGAAAGACAATTTGGTATTACCTCCATGTTCAACTAGGCTTTAATATATCCTTGTTGTATAGAAGTCTGGAGGTCCGCATGCTCTCAACTGCTTTGCTCAAAAATCAGGGACAAAGCCATAAATTATGGGAGAACAAAGGACCAACATTAGGGAGAATTTTTAAATATTAATGTAATTCACTTAAAAGTTAATAGAACAACAGGTTTTGAACCAACAAGCATCTTCTGTACAATAAAAAAGTATGAAACTCTAATGTCTAATGTTATTGACTGACTTGTAATCCTCACTGATTTACTTGGCAGACAAAAATTGTACAAGTGACAGGGCAAAAATAAGAGGCAAAGTCAGGAATACTTTGCAAAATCAAGGCAAGTTGTGAGTTATGCTGAAGGACGTTAGTGGGAAAGTGTCATAAAGGGGTTAGAACTACTGAGCTGAAACATTATGGAAGGATAAGTCTGTGACCTTTACTAACTAAAGTCTTTACAAGGGTAGTACCATGCTTAATTGCATCCAAAGGAGGAGTATATAATTTCTTTTTGCCTGAGTTATTAGGGCTTTGTTAAAGGGAAGGTTTGTGTGTTTAACTCTTTTGGTCACTTCAAACCAGTTTATGTGGCATAACACAAAGTCCCTTCATCTTTTTCTGCATTTCTAAACATACCTACAGCATGAATTCTATTCCCAATAAGGTTATAATTCATTATTTGTTAG
Organism: Protopterus annectens; assembly: GCF_019279795.1. NCBI lineage: Eukaryota > Metazoa > Chordata > Ceratodontiformes > Protopteridae > Protopterus > Protopterus annectens. The sequence continues at coordinate 1,357,974,987 of NC_056732.1, read as the reverse complement.
GTTTTAATGTAATGACGACAAGACTATACCTTGCACATGCAAACAATTCCTTTTACATTATATCAAGGCTCTGTGTGCATTCTTTTCTCCTCACTGTGTTCATCAACAGTGCATCCTCCCATTGAAGCAACAATAACCCTGTCCAGTACATGTGATTCATCCCTTTTCTTTCCTGACGCAACATCACAGAAGTTCAGGTAGAATTACAGGTTCATTTTGATTCACTTTAGATATTGCTAGCTACATATCAGGCTTATCAAAATGAAAGTCATACTGATCACAACTAGAAAAAGAAATACTCCCAGCTACCAAAAAGTATTTCAGATTCTGTCTCATAACAGAACCCCTCTACAGACCAATGTATCTATAAAACTGGTTGGTGAAACTATGGACAATGAGCTTAGGTTTGATGCCAATATCACTCCGGTTGTTTTTCAGGGTCTATATTACAAGATTGAAGCTTTAATTAATCAAATAAGTAAAGCTCGAGCTTGTAATATTGAAACTGTAAATTGTTGAACAGACGATTTAACCCAGGGAAAGACTTCCCTTGGCTGTTATGTGTAGTATGCCCATTTCTCCAATTTGGAGTGATCTCAGAGTTGGTATATTTAGGTAGGGGAGGTGGGGGGCACAGCCCCCCCACATGGGGGAGGTGAGGGGACAAATCCCCCCCCCATTTGATTTTGGATGTAAAGGGTTTTTTTTGATTTGGCCAATGGAAGTGTTTCCCTTGGTTGAATCAGCCATTTGACATTTTTAGATGTCGATATTACAAGATCGAGCTTTAGTTATTCGATTAACCAAAGTTTCGATGTTGTAATATAGACGTGTTTGTGATGCTTGAGCCCTGGCCCAGCAATCAAGCAGCCTCAATCCTCACCACTAACACCAGTGAGGGGTGTCTCATATAGGAGGAAAGAATAACAGATACAGACAGTAAAGTGCAATTTCCCTTAAGAGCACACAGAGATCACAGTCAGTCCGGAGCTGGTCGCTCCCTTGCTCTCCAGGTCCCCAATAAGACTCCCCACTGGCACAGCTATAGGGTCCAGATCTTAGCCTAGTGAGCAAGCTAAAACCTCCAGCACCCTCTCTGTCCAACCAGTGCTTCGTGTCCCTGCCCAAGTTGCTGACACACACACACACACACACACACACACACACACACACACACACACACACACACACACACACACACACACACACACTTTGAGAAGAGTTTATATAACCACACAGACACTCCTGGGGAAGGCTGGCACAGGTTCTCCAGCTGTGCCCCTTTTCTGCCCAGTCTAAAAGGTAGTACTACTTGCCACCACCCACTAATATTTATCAGCTACTCAAAGGCCCTTAAAAGGGTGTCCAATTATTACTGTGCAATATTATTATCCAATTGGTAGTATAGCTCACAGCTAAAGCTATTGGAGTGGCTTTGTACAATCTTACCAAAGGCATGCAGGTACTCTAAAGAGCTTAAATTATCTCTACAAAAACAGTCACAGTTGAAAGGGTTTAAAACATTTAATAATAAATAGTCAAAACGTAAGACAATACTTTTTACTACACAGTGCTAGTCAAGAGTTCAGAGATCACAGAGAAATACATAAAATAATTCAGTAGTTCTGACATCACAGAAAAACACTTAGTCTAATATTTCTATTTTCTAGCTATTTCTAAGAGAAAACACAAGTCTAAGATAAACTTACATCTAGAGCAAGACAGTGCTGAGTTGGATGGTCAAGACAAAAATGTTTAATGCTCTCTGATTCTCTCTGTTTTTAAAATCACACTCCTGGTTCACATTACATCATTCTTCACACTTCCCTGGGTTCCCAGACTAACAGGCTACATTCTTTAGTAAGTTCACACCAGGTCAGGAAGCAAAGCCATTAAGGACATTTATGCATGCAAATTCTGGCCATTACTCTGGCCTTACAACAATAGCAAGAATTCCTTCATCTAGACAGGCCGGAGTCAACTTTAAAGATCAAAGACAGTCATAAAATGCTTGACTTAGCTTCCTTACAGCAGAGTGCACTGTTGTTGCATTTTGTTTCAGTTCCACATGTAACACTAGTTTTTCCCTTTAAGACAACAAGTCTGTGGTTTACATTAATATTTACAGATGACAGAATTATCTATAAAATTCTATCTGGCTAGACTGGCAGCCCTACAGATGACAGAATTATCTATAAAATTCTATCTGGCTAGGCTGGCAGCCTTCACAGCGTTTATAATACCATGCAAAAACCGGTCTTGCACTACACAGCAGAGCTCTATTACTTAATCTGCTTAATTGTCAACAAGTAGGACATGTCTCCTCCTCAGTTTGTTCTGTGCATCCAAAAACCAAGTCAATCTACACTCATTTCATCTATTCAAACTCAATGATGATTATAGTAAGATTGCTAAATTAGCATCAGGCTCCCCCTCTGGGACCCAAATATGTTTCCCAAAGGATTACTAACTGTGTAGAATTCAAGCACTGCCCAGAAATGTATAACTTAAGAACTCTCTTTATTCTAGGTATTGTTTAAATGTCTGGCTGTGCAATCCTAAACTGATATTCCTCCATTCTCTTAAATTAGCAGATACACAAATTGTCACCATTAATGACTCCTACAGTCAATTATGTGCCTCTCTCTTTTTTTTAATTACTTCTAAGCTAAGGAATCTAAGAAACAACTTCTAAAAGAAACGACAGCAAACCCAATCCAAAAATATCAAGAAACATAGGAACATGGCATCAACTATAGGCAAACGATCACAAGGGCCATAATATGCCTAGCCATATACACTTTTAAGCAGATCCACTTAAAAATTCATGCCTCCCTTTCCAAGCATTTAATAGTGCTCACCTCCCAGACTGAGCAGGGCTGTACATGATAACCCTGGTGTAAATTTGTGTTTCCTCATCCAGTCATCAAGATTAGGTTTAAACATAAAGTAGTTTATTGACCTGTAGTGGTAACTCGTTTTACAGGCTACAAATAAAGTGAGTGAGGGACCTAACTCTCCAGCAGGTCTTGTTTATTTGTTGGTGTAGATTTACTTTCCTAGTGTGGGTATTTGCAGACCACTGTTTTTTAGAGAGGAAAAGGAGGTCAACTAGAACAGAGGCTTTCATAGCTTGAAAAGTGAGACATAAATTCCCTCAGAGCAAAGACTAGGCTGCTACCTATAAGGGGAGTCATGTTAATCTGTTGGGATAGTTGAAGGATTCAAGGCCTTCATTTTTTGGTAAAGTATATTTGGGGGCCTTTCCGATTGAGAGATATACTTATATTCATATATACCAAGTAAGTAATTATTTTCAATGGTGGGTCTAATGAGTCTGATAAGAAAAGAGTAAAGTGCTAAGATGATCATAAAGATATTCCTTTGGAAATTAACTTGGAAATTTCCTGACTGTGTTGGAAACATGACAATCAAATGAAAGAGATAGAGAAAGAGAGTGGTGTCCACATGAGTACCCAGGTCACTTATGACCATACCTGTTTGAACAGGAGTACAAATTCTAACATATGAGGTGGAAACAATGCTTTTGCAAGACACTACTGTGCTGTACATTTTTGTATTTAGCTTGAGACCATTTTCAGTGTACGGAGTACACCAGGTATATGATATTCTAGCCCTTGTAGCAGCTGTTTTTGGATCAATGGATAGTAAGTAACAGTGCCCAGCTTATAGTCAGCAGCAAACTTGGAAAGTGGTAACAATTATTTCTTATCAAACTGGGAGTATGATTCAAAGTAACTCGACAGTCTACTCCATAAACCATACTAAATTACTCTTGCAGCATGCATTAACTTACCTGTGTCCATGGACAACTAGTCTCACTTAGGTCTCTACCTTCTATTTTGCTTTTTCTGTATATTTTTTATTTCATTATATGCTCACTTTTTCCCTTTCATGTCAACTTACGTAAAACATACATATACACACACACATATGCATATATCTATGTGTGTGTGTCATACCTCTCAGCTTCATAGCACAAGAAATCTGGACAAAGCCTAAAATAATGGGGGGGGGGGGGCAAAGAAATAGGAACAGATTTTAAATACATTTTATAAACTTATAAAGTTGGTAGAATAACATTATTTGTGTTAGCATGCATTTTTCTGAAGGATATGAAGTTTGAAACTCAAATGCATGACATTATTAAGTGACTTCAGTCCTCAGTGATTTGCTAGAAAACCACAAATATTATGAGAAACAGACCAAAATATGAGGCAAAAATATGGACAATCTGCAAAAATCCAGACAGTTGAGAGGTATGGTCTGTGTGTGTGTGTGTGTGTGTGTGTGTGTGTGTGTGTGTGTGTGTGTGTGTGTGTGTGTGTGTGTGTGTGTGTGTGTGTGTGCGTGTGCGTGTGCGTGTGTGTGTGTGTGTGTTATCTAAAATATAAATGCATTTTTATATTGTATTTTTATATTGACTGTATTTATCATACTAATATGTCACTGTTGTTAAAGTTTTCTTCTGTGGAGTTTCACTGAAAATTGTATCTTTCCAACTGGAAATTCCAAGCAAAATAGCAAGAAAATAAATGTAGTTCTTAGTATGTTTAGTTGCTGATACTTTTCCAGAGATGTAAAAATATTGCCTGTCAGACCAATGACTTAGGATCAGACATTGGCTTTTCGTGCTTTAGATCGAGCTGGAGAAGTAGCTGGGGGTGGGGGGTGGGATTAAGGTGAGGATATGCAAGTTTGTCCTTTTCTGAATGCTGAGGGTGCACAACTTCTGGTTGCTTTTACTTATATATTTGTTTATTTATTTATTTTTGTTGCCACCCTCTTCCCACAATGTGGCTGCCATCATCAGGGTGAGACTCATATACAACATTACTGGAAGGACCATGTGCATGTGATTTGGTGGGCAAAGTTACAACCATGCTGTTTCCATGATGTACTGTGTGTACAATGGATGACTAGCATCGTCCATCTCTCATACTCCCAGAAATCAGTACCACAGCAGTTCATGCCCATACCTTCTCCCTAAGAGAATAAAAAAAAGGCTTTGAGTCATGTGATCTACCCTCTCCACTGACCAAACCTCAGTCAGTTTGACTACTAGTCAAATCCATGTTTTCAAAGGCAGGAAAAGACAACTCAGTGGATTAAGAATATATAACAATTATCAAATGAGTGCGATAAAACATCAAACATTGAGAAATCCTACAATATAGAATTTTATTTATTTGTTTATATTTATATTTATTGTGTATCTTCCATGAATCAGTTTTGATGTTTGGTACAAATCTCCACAACCTTGCCTTAGAGCCTACCTCGGCCTCCCTCATTAATGCATGTCCTTACTCCTGCTCCCCCCCAGTTGTCTTGGTAGTTGGAAGTATATCAAAAGTGTGTAGGGTAGTGATAAAGGGTGTGGTGATATATAGTCATTTGTTGATATGCAGAGCTTGCACTGTATGAGAATATGGCTTGTTGAGAGTCACATTTATGGGCTGAATCTATTAAAACCTTTCTTAGCAGTCTTTTGTTTTCTTTTGGCAATCATATGAAAAAAAATGACAAGTAATAAATATTACAGACTTATGCAGTTTTGGCATTGCCATCATACACATTTCAAAAATTAACATAACAAAACTATTAATCATGCTCAGCATAAAGGAGCTGTGTGTCAGCTACAGGACCAAGACATGCTTGATGTATGTTCATAGCAATACAGTAAAGTCTCCGAGCAGAGAGTATACACCATGGCATTTCTAATGATGCAAATTTATTCTTATGAGTCATTAAAAAACACTGCATAAATCATTCAGGTAACAAAGTTTGTTAAAATTATACCACATGTGGGAATATGTTTGTGGCCTGTAAGAACTGTTTTAAGTATTTCCACAAGAAAGACCTAATAATTGACTACTATAACTTGAGTAAGAGTTCATTTTGATTTAACCAATGCCTTGCTACATAAAAAACTGATCCAAGCAGATATAATAAAGTGTAAATAATAAGTCTCAGATGAATTGTGAGACAGGGGGAGCGAGTGATCTTACTGAACAGTTATCTGTTAGGCTATGTTGCCTATATCATTTTACTGCAAATAAGTTGAGTTAAAGGCTGTGCATTCTTGCCACAGTGGTAAATCGTTTATAAACCAGGGATATGATATGGTGTCAGATATGCTGTGACATAGTTAAGGTGGGGAGAGGGGGCAGAGCAAAGGAAGCAAAAAGCTGTTAGAACTTTTCAGTGTGGAGTTGCAATAAAAAAAGGTATCCATGTATAAACACCGTAGCAGAATTAGATAGGGAGCTGTCACAATGTGATATATGTCACCTAGAGCCTCATTTGCTAAATAACCACCGGAAACATTCAATTTTTTGAAGCCACAAGAATGAAAAAAGTGGATAAGAAGGATGAAAAGATTTCATCTGGCAAGTAGTCTGCATGCATTCTCAAAGTGAATCAGATTAATAATTTATTATATTGCATGGGAGATAAAGCAGGTATGTATTGTGATAGCAATGTTTAGCTGAAGATGAAAGGCAGCAGTATAATGTTGTACAAGACATATCTAAAATGTTTTTCATTATAAAAAAGAGAATGAGATTTAGGAGAGGGCAAGATTCAAACAGAGGGAAGTACTTAATTCCTTTACCCCTGATTTGTTTGCATTGGCTAAAAATGGTGAATATAGTTTACTCCATGAAGAACTGATACATTACCAGTTAGTGGTCAGATTACCAGAAAGTGTTGTCAGAAAGAATGCACTCAGACAAAGATTTTACTGTACAAAGCAGCAAGCATGGTGATGAGACAGTTAAAATTCAGCAAACAGTCCTGAGAGGCAATGTTGTTGTTTTTGTATCTTTCGGCTTTTTCCGGTTAGGGGTCGCCACAGAGGAAATCCGGTCCGCTAATGATTGGCAGTAGATTTTTACATACCGAGTTGCCAGCCCTGATGTACAACCTTCAACGAAGGTACACCCATTCATGCATGTCTCCACACAGAAGACACTTTAGCTGAGAATCGAACAGGACAACGTCTTATTGTGAGGCGACAACGCTACCGCAGCACCACCTCCACGGTTGCTGAGGCTAAAAACATGCAGATATTTTTTTTTTTTTATTTACTTGAATTTGTTGAGCAAGGTAAGCACTGATCCACATGTACCTTTACTAGATTCAACCTAAACCATTGTCTGGTTAAGTGACTTGCTCAGAACCACACAGTAGCAATGGTGGCAGAAGGAATCAAACCCTGAGCTACAGGAAGCAGCTCATTTTTAAAGCCAACATGTGGAAGACCATGAAGCTGACAGCAGAATTAGAGCTCAGACAAGCTGCATCACTAAACATGGAAACAGCTCTCACAGCAGTCGTCATACTGGTGTGGGTAGGCCTACCATAGCAAACTTGAAGTCAGTACACAGAAACAGCTTTCACAGCAGTCCTAATACTGGTGTGGGTAGGCCTACCATAGCAAACTTGAAAACAGTACAGGGAAGCAGCTTTCACAGCAGTCCTGATTTTGGTGTGGGTAGGCCTACCATAGCAGACTTGAAGCTAGTATCCAGGTTGGGCAGTATAGATGCTGAAACATTGAATAAATCACCTAGGGGCTTAGGAATGGTACAGCAGCCATACACCATTAAAACCAAGGCCAGTGTGAAACCTTATGCCCTCATAATACCTAGACAAGTTGCAGTTCTCTTACTGGGGAAAGCCAAAGAGAGTTTGCATACATGATGAATCAGGACATCACAACTATAGTGAAGGAACTAACAGAGTGGTGTTTAGACAGAGTGCCACTACCCGTAGCAATTAGGATAGCATATGCCTGTGTCAACATAGCCATACTTCTCAACCTCTTAGAGCAAGAAATCTGGACAAAGTCTAAAATAATGTTGGAATAAAGGCCCAAAAACAATGACAGATTTTAAATATTGCTCTTAGAAGTTTGATAGAATAACATGACCTGTGTTAGCATGCATTTTCCAAAGGATATGAAGTCTGAAACTCAAATGTATGACATTACTTAGTGCCTTCAATCCTTTGTGATTTGCAAGAAAAACAGAAATTTGAGGCAAAAAATATGTATATTTGAGAGGTATACATAACCAAATGTGATGAAATAATATGCAGGAAAAAATACATTGTCCAGTAGACTGTGATGTAGTCACTGGGCATATTAGCTAGGTATGTTAGCTGGACCACAGGTGTTCAGCAAACTACAAATGCAAACTTTTGGAGTCTGCCAAATATACCACCTTCATCACTCCATTTGGCTGTTATTTCTTCAACAGATTACTGCTTGGGGTTTTCACATCTCCAGAGCATTTCTGAAAGTGGATATCAGTGGTCTTAGCTATACACTGTCTACCTTATGGATGATATCTTCATCTGAGGAAAAACACAGATGGAATACAATACCAGACTGCACATTACATTAAACAGGATCCAGAAAGCAGATAAACTGAAGCAAAAGTGCTGGCTTACATCCTGACTAAACTAATGTCTTTTGGCTTTTCCCGGTTAGGGGTCACCACAGTGGAACTCCAGTCTGCTAATGATTGGCAGTGGATTTTTACGGTGCCAAGGTGCCAGTCTGATGCCCAACCTTCAAAGAAGGCATACCCATTCACACATGCACTTACCTGCATGTCCTTAAATGTCACTCGACCACGGGGAGGACATGCAGACTCCACTCAGAAGGCACTCCAGCTGAGAATCGAACCAGAGAACCTCTTGCTGTGAGGTGACAATGCTAACTGCAGCAGCACCGTGGTGGTTTTAAAGTCTTTCAGCTTTTACCGGTTAGGGGTTGCCACAGCAGAACTCCGGTTCCCTAATGATTGGCAGTGGATTTTTATGGTGCCGAGGTGCCATCCCGATGCCCAGCCTTCAAAGAAGGCACACCCATTCACGCACACACCTACTGCATGTCTTTAAATGTCATCCTGACTGACAAGAGGAAATCAGTGCAGCCCTGTATTTAAGGAGGCTGCCCATTGTCACTAATGTTCTGAGTTTCCTTGGCAAAGTTAACTAGCTGGGAAAATCTATCCCATGTCTGGCCAAATAAGACAAGTAGCTAAGAGACGTATATCAAATAAACAAGTGAAAAAATTAATTTGCAATCTTTTAATAAATCAGAAAAAAAATTTCATCCAGTTGCATGAAAATTTATTTTCATTTTGATTTATTAAAATATTTCAAGTTCTTTTTTCGGTTGTTTCTTTTGATATTTATTTGTTTTTACAACTGTTTTGGTCAATTTTATGCATTATTTAACTAAGAGACTTTCTCTCTAACTAAAAAACACTGGTGTTGGAGCAGTGCTAAGCAAAATGTATTCAGTCAGCTAAAGCTCGTACATTTGCCTTTTCCTGTGTTGACAGAGGCATCTTCAGAAGAATCAGAAGAAGTGAAAATCTGTCACCTATGCATCTTAGCCATTGCTCAGGATGGAGCAGTGATGTGTACTGCAGAGATAGAGGAAAAGGCTTTGGGGTCAACCTGGGGTTGTGCAAGGTGAACAGCCTTCTTCAAAGGCCAACATTTTCAACCGGGGGCTGACCACTATGTTCTAATAAGCTTGTTTAGTACATAGTTTGTCTTTAAGCTTACACCCTGAACCCATAATTTCAATCTCATTCTCATACGCTAGCTACTCTGTCAGTTATGTTGTAGGCGAGATTACGTTGGCAAAACATCATGTCTCATGAAACAGACAATCAAGATAAGAAAAAGAGCAAATCAGACAGTTTTAATGGAAGATATGAACATCTTTGCTGGCATTGGAATGAAAAATCTACCACCAGATCCAGTATATTTAGCTGAGCTCTAAGAACAGTTACTTCCTGACATTGCTTACTCTTAGGTGATGACATTCTGCCAAAATGTATGGCTGGACCATAACAGACTAGATGGAGTTGTGAAACTGTAGTGACTTGACAAGTATTTGTTACAGTTCAAAACCGTCTCCTGCTAAAAGGTCCGTGTTAGTGATACTCTCAGATACAGTATCCTAGGCCAAACACAAGGAGGTAACAAGGAGGTTGTAAAATCTAGACAGCATGCTAGAGAAGCAATTTTATGGCTAGAATTAAGGGGACAATTCAGCAAACTTGAACTGTGCCTCACTACTTAGTCTGTATAGAGTGAGCCCAGGTGGTTCATACAGGCTACCTTGATTTGGCCAAGGCCTTTGATACCATCCCCCACTCAAGAATCATAGAAAAACTCACTAAGCTAGGCATCAACCCCGATATCACTAGGTGGGTTTTGTCTCACAGATAGAACCCACAGTGTGAAAGTATCTGACTCCAAGTCAGACTGCCGACCAGTCACGAGTGGAGTCCCACAGGGTTCGGTCCTGGGTCCTCTCCTGTTTGGTATCTACTTCTCTGAAGTCCAGGCCAACACACAGGGACTCTGGCTGACAAAGTTTGCAGATGATTGCAAGTTGGGAGATATTATTAACTCCCCAAGTGGATGTTGACATCCTACAGAAAATCCTCCCTGAGACCAACGACAGGTGTCAGAACCATGGCCTTAAGCTCAATGACAAAAAATGTGTCATCATTCCTTTTGAGAAAACCCCAATTCCCTTGAATTACCACATCAATGGTAGTCCATTGAACACAGAAGGCCTTATAAGAGATCTGGGAACACAGGTTGACAGCAACCTCTCTTTTGACCACCACATTGCCACTGTGGTCAGAAAGTCCTTGTGTGTGGCACATCTCATTACTAAGGGTTTTGCATCCAGGAAGAAAGAGGTCATTGCCTCCCTGTACTCTTCCCTCATTAGGCCTATCATCGGGTACAATGCCCCATTTGGCATGTATCTCACTAGACACCTGCAACAACTGGAGAGGCCACAAAAGTACCTCACAAAGAGGATCCTAGGCCTTAAACACTTGTCCTATATGGACAGACTGAAAAAACTCCAACTATTCTCTGTCTCATATCGCCTGCTTAGAGGAGATCTCTGCTTGACTTACAAAGCCATGTCTGACCCAGCTCTGTTAGAAGTGCTACATCTAAAGAAATCTCAATCTCTCTGCACCACATGCTCCAGAGACCTCAACATCATTACCACAATCAACAGAATGTGCTGGAGGGACAGGTTCATAACCCAGAGACTGCCCATGCTATGATATAGACTTCCCATACATGTCAAACAGAGCACCTCACTGGCCTTCTTCAAGAGAAATCTTGATGAGTGGATGGGAAATAGAAAATTAACCTCGGGGATCACTCCAGTGGCTCTACTCGACAGAGGCACTGGGAACTAAGGTCATGTGACATGATGCCAGGGTAATCCTATGGGCTAGGCTTGTAAAGGCTCCAGGGCCATTAGCCTAGTATACACCTATGAACCTTGCTGGACATTAATGTCAAATGAGTTGTCATATAGGCGGTAACAGAAAATAGGTGCTAACTTTGGATAGTAATACTTGCTTATTAGTGCTGGACTATTTTTCATGATTTGTGGAAATTGTTAAACTAATTCCCACAACATCAGTGGAGGTGCCGGTGTCTGCAAAGTTAATATTTACTAAGCATGGCATTCCTGATATTGTAATCTGTGACAATGGACCCCAATTTTCAGCATACAAGTTTTCTCATCTTTAGAGAACTGTGGGCTCAGACATATCACTAGAATGAGAAATTTAACCAGAACAATGTGGAATCCAAGTGCCATGTCCATATGGTCAAAAATCTACTCAAAGAGCACACAAACCATAGCTATTACTTCTCACTTATTGACGGTCACCTTTAGCCAGTGGGTACAGCCTGGTCCAGCTTCATACCAAAGTGCTTCCTTCTCTAAAGGCATCCAAATTCCCTGACCAGACTGCTATAGTTGCTATGGAGAAGGACAGAAGATAGGGGTATGCTTTGTATTGCAACAGTAGGCATCCTACATGACACCCAAGTACAGTTGCAGCTGGATAGGATGTGTGGATCAGAATCACAGATACAAATATTCAGGAAACGGTGGTGTCACCCCATTATTCACTTCATTTGTATCTGGGGTGACAGTCTCAGAGCACTATGAGGAGGAAATAAAATCTGGAATTGCAAAGTCAGATGCATCTAGCCAGCCAGTGAAAAGTGTTCTACTTATGCCAGTTCCTTTTTAGTTTCCAGTGCAACACTTGCACCCTGTCACAAGTACCAGATGTGGCAGAGTGGAGATTGAGCTTAGAGACTTAATTTATAATGGTAATGTAGAGCATTAATAAAATGTTAATTAAAAAACATTTGTCAGGGAGAAAGAGATGTTTGCAAAATAATATAAATGCCCTTTGGAGTTCTTTGGATGTTCTGGCTGATGTTTATGAAAAAAGCCAATAATTTTGCCTTTTATTACTCAGAAAAGGAGGTGTGGCGTTATATAATATTTGGTAATTTGTTGACTCATATTGTGGATCATGGCTTGTTAGGCTTACATTTACACTGGCTAAAGCTATAGATATTCAAGTTTTCTGAGAGGTTATATTGCCTGCATCATGTCACTGCAAATAAATTTAATTAATGAATGCACATTCTTATCACAGTGAGGAATCCTTCATAAAACAAGAGCTCTGACAAAGGGCGCTAGCTGAGATTTCTTCTTTAGTGGGAAGGAAAGATGTATGAGGATGTGGGGGAAAGATGTAAACAGACACACACTAATGTGAACATTATGTCAGTCCCTTCATGATGACTTACATACAAACTATTCAAGCATTTCAACTGTGAAACTAGAGGGGATGCAAGGCTAAAAGTGAATGATTGTGAAACGTGCTTATGCTAGGCTGAAAAAAGCAAAATGCATTTCTCTTTGTATGTTGTTTTTCTCTTCTATTTCTGTCATGTTGATTTGCAATGTATATGTTACCTAGCAAACACTTTTGTTTGCCCAAATGTTAGAGTGAGGAGCTAGTTCATAGACAAGATGGAACCTTTTCCTAAGATAACAGATGAAGATGAAACAGCATTGGAATGCAATGATCATTGAAACTTTTAAGAACCATTTGTGATGCAAGTAAAGAAGAAAGAGAGGTTAAGGTATTGGGACAAACTCTTACTGTTGTGATGTTAGCTAGTTTATGACTAGCATTCATAGCAAGCTGAAGGATATTGGGACAAACTCTTACTGCTGTGATGCTAGTTAGTTTATGACTAGTATTCATAGTAACAATGAAGACACACAAAGACTTTGGCTCTGTAATTCATTGTTTAGTACGAAGCTAACTGCTCTTGCAAGCCATTTCAAGCCTAGCCAATAACCTCTTGTGAGGCTCAAACCCTGCACCTTGTGTTTGTAAGGCAAATACCTTAGCCATTAAGCTACTATTAGCTAGTCATTTTAAGGTACAGTACTCCTTGTAGCAGGTAGCTAGGAAGCTTAGATAGCCGGAGTTAGATTGTTCTGTATGCATTCTATTTATGTTTATTGTACTTCACCTTAATCTTCCTTGAGTGCCAACCTATGTATAATTTATCTGGTATTCATGCTATTTTCTTAAGCAAAACCTATTTTAATTATCTTTAAGCTATTGTGGTTGCTATCTAGTATTTATTTATTACAGGATTATTTATGCACTTTTGCTTAATTGAGAAGAGGGTAACCTTTTACACTAAGGTATAACACATTTTGGCCACATCTTGCAGACTGCTTCAGCCAGCTACCTGTAAAAGAAATATCAAGTGGCACAGTCAGAGCATACCAGTAACTGGAAGTCTCTGACTTTCTTCAGAGTGGTGGCAGTACTACCAGTCCCAAGAAGAAAGCTGTGTGGAATTGAAGGATTCAACAGCCTTCCCTGGAAATTGTGTGCATGTGTGTGAATGTGAAAAATAATACTTTGAGTGAAAGACAATTACTGTAGATAGAGAAGCGATGGGAGACATTGGTTTATGGAGAGAGTGGTGTGGCTCTGTAAGTAAAGAGTCTAATTTGGGTGTGGAGGTTCGAGAACCAGACCCAGGACAGTAGCGCACTCCCTCTATGCTGTTAACGCCAAGGTTGTGTTTTGTGGATTATTCATTTGAAACAGACTGGGTAACAGCATCTTCTTCACATTTAATGGCATTGGTTGCCATGAGGCTGCCATATCAACCATAATATGTTTTTGTAATGTCTAAATCCAATCCACTCTCCTTCTAGACACACATCAATATATTTAAAGTATATCTAAATTATGGTTCCATTCTTCCTAAGGGTGTAGCTTGGCATGCTCTGTGTACCCAAGATCACATTTTTTTCTGAGCATTCTTGGAAAATTTGTTATTCAAAGAGCACAGAATATTTACAACATCTTGTATTAATGTTTGTGGTATAGAACTGTACAAAATGTACTTACACAATAGGAATGTACTTTTATAAATAGTCATTTTATGATGTGGCAACAGCTGAAATACTACTACCTTTCCTTTCCTATGTGCACAGCATTTTGAAGGCTAAATTCATTAAATTCATTTTTTAAATGACAGGTGGGTTATGGGGGCAATAACATTATGGTGGAATAAAAAATGTAAATTTATGGCTACACCCCCAATTCCTCCACCAGTGCAGTTTCATTTTCCAGAGCAGTTAACCTGAGTTTTTTTATTCACATAATAGCAGCGTAGTAGGTAGTTACTGTATTACAGCACTTTTGGTTGTCAAAAAATGTCTTATTAGTTCTCCATTAACAATATTCATAGTCATCAGTTCAAAAAAAGTAATGCCTATGCAATGAATGTTGTAAGCACATGTAACACTTTTGAATCGTCTAATAATCATTTGTTCATTGCTCTTGAAATGTATAGTAAGAAACTGTGGAAAATTCATGCTACCACACATCTGAAAAAATATTATTTTCGCTAATTTGCTAGACTAGAATGAGTGAATGGAAATGGAAGTCTGTCACCTCCTGTGTATATAATCATTATCTGTTACTACGCCGTTCCCACATACTGTTATGTAGACCCCCCCCTTACACACATACACACACACACACACACACACACACACACACACACACACACACACACACACACACACACATACGCACACACCTCAGTCTCTCTTTCTCCCTCATATCTCTTTACTTTGTCACATCACAGCATGTTAGAAGTGCTTGAATTCTGATACATTGGGGAAACAACAAAAGAGAGCAGGATCAGGTGTGGTCCTTTCAGTTATCTAGTGATAGACATGTGACTGAGCACAAAGGGATTGAACAGGCATATTTCAGATTTTAATGGAAAACGAAATAGGTAATCAGCACATTGTAGCAGAGAGTAAGTTCTACGTTGATATTCTTATTTCCAGACCTATAGCCAGTAAAAAGCTGAGATTGAATAAATAATGTTAGATGATTTATCTGCTTATTGTGAAACATATGAACTGGCTGGTATAGCATTATTAACATAGTTTTAAGCTATGCACTAAAGATGTCTTTACTAGGTTATACCAAGTAGACCATAAGAACACACTTTGTGCTACGAAGGTAACCTATTATTGAGCTCTTCGGTGACATGTTATATTTTTATGTAGAACACTATATTTTAGAATACAATTAAACATAAAACACATTGCTGGCTCTGAAAACTGATAAAGATAATTTTAAAAAAACAGCGCACCCATTTATCCACCAGTGGAAAAAAAATGCAAATACTTGTTAACTCACTTTTACCTATTTTATTTACACATCATTTTATTTATACTTTAGGATCAATACTGTGTAACTCATGGGTCATTTATAAGCTCACACTGTATAACTCTTGCTGGATTTTTCAGCAATAAAAAACTATGCCAGCTAACAAGATTGCCCCATCCCCCCAATACACAAAATAACTCTTATGTGCATGTTAAGCTAATACTATGGTAGTATGCATTGCATTCTGAAATGTGTGATTAGCTAAGTCACATAAGTGAACATCCTGAGAACCTGAATGGTATAAAAGTAAAGCAGTCCACAGTGTCAATAGCACAACAGGTAATGCAGTTGCTCTTTTTTTTTTTTTTTTTTTTGGTGCAGAAGGTTGTGGGTTCTATTCCCACACCAGGAAGATTGATTGATGAGACTGATGTGCACCATAAGGGGAGTGCTACACTCCTCAGTGCGTTGTCCCTTGGATGAGATGTTACACTGAGGCTCAAGTAGATATAGAAGACCTCACAATACATATTAAAAGGAGTAGGGGGATGTTTCCTGATGCCCTGGCCAGATGTACCGTAGTATTATAAATATCACCTTGAGCCTCCTATGAAAAAAGGCTGCTAGCCTAGTGGGATTAACCTGGTCAACAAATGATAAATAAAACATGCATCTATATGCTGTTTTTGTAAACAGATAAGATTAGATGCTTATGAAATGGTAATATATGAGGTTGTCTCTGCTGAACATTCTAGGAAGGAGAATATTGGACTGTCCTGGTGTGTTGGAGCATATAATGTCGAGTGTTTGATTTTCTGAAGTAACACAGTTTATTATAGTGTAAGTAGCAAGAAGGGACTGCACTCAAGGAAACAGAACCTAAAAAAGAAATAGACGCAGTGCAAGAGCAGCTATTTCTGGAACCTGGAATCACCCAATGTAATTTACAACCCAGCAGTTATGCTCAAGGTAAACCTACTATGCAGGTTTTAGAAGCTCATGGTGTTACCTTGGGTGGTAAAGGTCATAAGTGGTGGCCAGATTCCAGTTAGGGAGTAAAGGCCCTTGTGGCAGATGCTTTCCTAGCTTCTGGACACATATACCTAGAGAATTTAAGGCAGGGACAAAAACTATCTGATACTTTTTGCAATGCACCATATTGAGGTAGGCCTTTCTGGCTATAGCTTTTAGAACTACAGCTGTAGAGCTTTAACCTCTTCAGCAGTGTAACCTCACAGGCATAGATATAAATTCTGGAAATTCAACTTGATGTTTCACATAGATATTCTTTTAGTTTAGAACAGTTATTCTGTATGTTTAGGGTCAAACCAATTGAAGAGTATATGAAAATGCTGTCATAGTCCTCTCTGTGAAGTCACTGATAAACACAATGACATCCAAACCGCAAGACAAGAGAGAATGAAGAGAGCGGAAGGATGATCCACGTATAGACTGTTAATAACAAGGCTGAAAGGAAGCGTTCCTAAGACAGACCCCTTAATATTCCAGAGTTAATTGCAGCAGTTTTTTCCTCATACTCACCAGAAAAATAACTGTGCATCATTTTGTATTGCTTCTTAATTAGTCTGCTCATTTGATGATAAGGCCTCTCATAGGGTCATAGGTTCATAGGCAGATACTAGGCTATCTGCCTGAGGGCATTTATAAGCCTAGCCAGAGTGTGTCAGCTTTCACCGCCCCATAACTGAGCATCTGTCAAAAAGAGCCAATGAAGTGATCCCAGGGGTGTATTTTCTGCTACCCATCCACTCATCAAGGTTTCTCTTGAAGAGTGTTAGTGAGGGGCTCTGCCTAATGTAGTTAGGAACTTTGTTCCAAAGCATGGGGAGTCTCTGTGACAGGAATCTATCCCTCCAGCATGTTTTATTTATTGTTGTGGTGAGGTTTAGCTCACTAGAGCGCGTGGCTCGCAGTGACTTGGATTTCTTTAGGTGGAGCATGTCCATCAGTTCTGAGTTGGACATGGCTTTGTAAGTCAGACAGAGATCACCTCTGAGTAAGCGATATGCCACTGAGTACAGCCGGAGTTTTTCCAGTCGGGCTGCATAGGACATATGTTTGAGGCCAGTAATCCTCTTGGTGAGGTACTTTTGTGGTCTTTCCAGCTGTTGGAAGTGTCTTGTGAGGTACATCCCAAACAGGGCATTGTACTCTATGATGGGTCTGATGAGTGATGAGTAGAGGGGCACTATAACCTCTTTATTTCTAGATGCGAACCCTTTAGTAATTAGATGGGCTACATAGAAGGATTTCCTAACTACTTTGGCAATATGATTGTCAAAGGAGAGATTACTATCTACCTGGGTCCCCAGACCTCTTATTACCTCTTCTGTATTAAGGGGGCTGCCACCTATGTGGTAATTCATGGGTGTTTTGTTTTTCCCAAATGGGATGACTATGCATCTTTTGGCATTTAGCTTGAGACCATGACTTTGACACCAGGTGTCCGTCTCAGTAAGGCCCTTTTGGAGAATGCCCGTGTCAGCCGGAGAGTCAGTTATGGCTCCAGTTTGCAGTCATCGGCAAACTTGGTTAGCCATAGTCCTCCTGTGTTTGCCTGTACTTCTGAGAAGTATATACCAAACAGTAGGGGTCCCAGGACTGAGCCTTGTGGGACACCACTTGTGACTGGTTTAGAATCGGACCTGGAGCCCGCTATTCTTACCGTGTGAGTTCTGTCTGTAAGCTAGTTGGCAACCCGTCTCGTGACGTAGGGGGTTTATGTTCAGGCTGGTGAGTTTTTCTATAAAATCCAAGAGGGGAATGGTATCAAAAGCCTTGGCGAGGTCAAGGTAGGCTGTTTGAACCACCTTCCCCTCATCTATGGCCTTGGTGACTGCCTCGAGGAAGTCAACCAGGTTTAGTAGGCATGATCTGCCCTTAACAAAGCCGAACTGGGTCAGGCCAAGTGTTTGGAGGTTCCCAATGTCTTTGTTAATGAGTTCCATGATGATGTGCTCCAAAGCCTTGCAGACCAGGCTAGTCAGGCTTATGGGGCGATAGTTACCAGGGTCAGTTGTGGCCCCTCCTTTGTGGAGTGGAATAACCATTGCTGTGTGCCATTCTATGGTCATGTAGCCTGTGGAGAGGCTGAGTTTGAACAGTGTGTTTAGGTGTGGGGTTAGTTCATTCTATAGTTCATGAAAGACGCAGCCTGGGACAGCATCTGGCCCCACTGACGCTGTGCTTTTGGCTTTTGAAAGGGCTGTTTTCACCTATGTGTCTGTGATTTCCGGGACACTACACTTTTCCACTATTGTTGTGGGCCCTTTTGGGGGTGAGAGGGGGTGAAGTTTGCACTGAATCTATCTGCCAGGTTGTTGGCAGTATGAGTAGGTTCAGTATATTTTGTGTTATTTTGCACTAGTTCAGAGCATATCTGCGAGTTGCCACTTAAATTCTTGACATAGCTAAAGAAGGCAAAGAAGAAGTGTTTTCCAGGCATCCATCACTCTCTTTGTAAGCAAAATTCTGCCCCAAATATCTTTGAATTGGCTACCTTTTATCTTGAAGTTATTTGGTCTACTGTTGTTTTGCATTTCATTTCCCTTTGATTGAGTTACCTGAATATTGTTCTTTTGCACCCTTTTTTTATTTTGTACTTTAGTCTCTCTTTACTGATGGGATCTTATGCAAAATCTATATCATTACAACTTCCTTTTCCCAAACTGCATTCTGTCTATGTACCCAGTCAGAATTTCAATTCTTAGAGAATAATAATAATAATAATAACTCCGTTTGTTCTACTGAAAATGGCTGTGGATTCTATCATACTTTAGCATTTCTAATTGCAATCTCATTTTGCCTTTCTCTGTTGAACTAATCCAATATGAATACCATCAAGTTCCTTTTCTGTGTCTATTGTTACTAGTATCTGTTCCAAGCTGTATCCTCCAACTCTTGAATTTTGTTTCCCATGTGATTATGTTTGGCACTTCTGTGTATTGACTCTATGTAACTCCTACATTTTGAACATTCGTCCAACTTTAGACCCTTAAGCCTAATACTTATGTTACTCTCCATTATTATATGAAATGATAAAATAAAAGTCACGTTACTCATGCTTTTAGTTCTGTTGTGAAATGGTTGTGAAAGTTGCCCAGATGTCCTTCAAGGATGCATCTGCAGTCCTTACAAATGGGTTGTCCTGTCGTCAGGCAGCCCTTCGGTCGGCCGGATTCCAAAGTCTGGGTCTGGCTTCGGCTGGTGTCGCACTCACCCGACGTCATCTCTGCTGGTCTTCGGGTATAAAGGCATCAGCCGACGCCATTTTCCTCAGTCTTTCTTGCCGCGTGGCGCCCGAAGCAGAAGCTGTTCGCAAGTGCCGGTCGGTCAGATCCAGAGATTACTACCGAATACTACTTCGAAGACTTCAAAAAAGCTAAGTACCCCGTTGGGGACTCTTTCTTGCCTCAGCCGATGTCAGAAAAAGTAAACAACTGTTTAACTTGTGGGAAACAAATACCTCATAAAGATTTCCACTCTTACTGTTTACCTTGTTTAGGCCCAGACCACGACGTAGCAGCTTGTTTAGCCTGTGCCTCCTTCAACCGACGAACGCTTAGGCGTCGGTCGGAGTTTGCTGAACAGTTTTTCAGTTCAGATTTTGCGTACATTATGCCGTCGGATCCTCCGACAACACAAATTGTTAAGAAACGCAAAGAGAAGGACTGACACTCGCGGTCCGCGGTTTCGGCCGAAACCACGGTTAAGCAAACCGCGAGTGTCTCGGTTTCGGCCGAAACCGAGAAAACGGTTCAATCCTCAGCCGAATCCATGACTACTACCGAGGCCCCTTCTACTCTAGTTGAATCGGCCACTGAAGTTTTACCTACCAATGTGGGTTCCCTAGAATTATCGGATACCATCCTTTTGGATATTTCTACTCCAGCACGTGGTGCTGCTAGGCCTCCTGCAGCCATGTCTATAAAGGCCTTTGCCAGGGCTAAAGCAGCCAAATTGGCTAAGTCTGTACCTGTTAAGCCCCCCTCTCACAGGCCTAGCTCTAGTTCCCAAATGCTTACTCTGGCAGAGGATCTCATCTCTTTAATAAGAGGATCCCAATCTCACCCAGACAGGGCCTCTCAACCTCCAGAAAAAAGACCCAGAGCAGAACACCCTGAGACAGTGCCCTCAGATGACTCTTCTGATGATTCAGATGATACAGACCATCCTGAGGCTCCTTACTCTACATATGAAGATTCCGATGCGGAAGAATCTATTCCTTCTGCCTCTCCACCAGAGGAATTTTCCTTTGGGGAAACCTTACATGCCATGAGAGAACAATTCCAATGGCAAGGACAAGATTTCTCAGATTCAAGAAAAAGGCTTAGGACCTTTTTACATTTACCTCAACATAGGCCCTTAGCTATACCTCCAGTTCTCCCTGTAGTGGATGATGCTTTTAATGATGTTTGCACTGCTCCAGATACCTTACCTCCAGCCCCTACCAAACCCGATAGGTTTTACAGGGTTCCGGACACTCATCACCACTTATACAAGGCTCCGCATGCAGACCCTGAGACTATTTCCCAGGGACCTAAAGCAGTAGCTGCGACCTCAGCAAAAAAAACCCTCCCTTCTGATAGGGAATCCAGGTCATTAGAGAGATGGGGTAAAAAAGTATACACCTCTGCTACTCTCTCAGCTACAGCTTTGAATTGTCAGTTTCATATGATCCAATACCAAGAGTTTATGCTAGATCAGTTAACTAAGAAACTGTCTTCTGATGAGTCTGTAGATAAGAAATATGTTCTAGAAATGGTTAATAACATACAGCAGATTAGTAACCACTCTTTAAAATGTGGCTGTGATGCACTGGAGGCTTCATTTAGATCAGCCATGACTGGTACAGTTATAAGAAGGCATGCATGGCTGAAAGAACAGGCCTTACCGGATCATGTTAAAACAAAGCTTCTAGATGCTCCTATGGATAAGGCCAGTCTATTTGGTTCCTCTGCCCAACAAGTAATGAAGAAAATGGAAGAGAAGGCAAAATCTGTACAAACAGTTAAAGATTTCTTACAGGTTCAGCCTCCAAGGTTTAGCAGGAACTGGCCTTCCAAAAATTGGTCCTTTCCAGACTCCTGTAAATCTCAGAGAGGCAGGGTTAGATGCTCCAGAGGCAGAAATCAATCCAGAGGAGGTGCCTATAGGGGACGTCACTGGCAAGGCAATAACCAACGAGGCACAGAGTCTACCACTGCCTCTACAACACAATTACAGTGACTTGATTCTGACACCACCCACCAGGGAACAGATTGCAGCACCCTTAGGCGGAAAACTAGCCTTATTTTCAAAGAACTGGCACCATATCACAAGAGACAAGTGGATTTTGCAAATTATAGATCAAGGCTACAGGTTTCATTTCCACACCTTACCAGTAAAAAGAGGAATGCCAAACCTACCACCAAATCAAAAGACAGAAGCTCTAAAACAAATAACTCAATTGACAAAAATGAGAGCTGTAGAAAGGGTACCACCCACAGAAAAGGGCAAGGGTTTTTACTCCAGACTCTTCTTAGTACCAAGAAAAGAAAACAGTTGGAGGCCTATTCTCGACCTGTCCGCTTTGAACACATTCATCATTGTTCCAAAATTCAAAATGCTGACCCTACAGCAACTTCTTCCCATGCTGGGCAAGGAGTGTTGGCTGGTCACTCTAGATCTCAAGGAGGCATACCTGCACGTCCCCATACGACCAAATTGCAGAAGATACCTCAGATTTCTTGCAGGATCAGAGCATTATCAATTCTCAGCATTGCCCTTTGGCTTATCTACTGCGCCCAGAGTATTCACAAAATGCCTGGCATCAGTAATCGCTCATTGCAGGCTTCAGGGAATCCAAATTTATCCATACCTGGACGACTGCCTGATACAAGCGGACAACCAACACAAGCTGACTCAAGACTTACAAAGGGTCATTTGCTTACTTCAAGCCCTGGGATACACAGTCAATCTAAAAAAGTCAAGACTGATACCATCCCAAACAAGAACCTTCTTGGGTGCAAAATTGGACACAGTAAAACAGATGGCATTCTTAACAGGGGAAAAGCAAGAGCAACTACCTCTTTACTTCATGGCATTAACGAAGCAAGACAAACTAACAGCAAGGAAAGTACTGCAGGCCCTGGGCTTCATGGCCTCCTGCATAATACTGGTTCTTCATGCCAGACTGCATATGAGAAAGCTACAGTGGTACCTGAAGAACTTATGGTCCCAACACAAGCACAGCTTAGAAACCGAAATACCACTAATCCCATGCCTGAAGCAAGAATTCCTATGGTGGGCTCAGGCATGCCAGTCAAATCCAGGCTTATCCTTCCACAGCAAACAAGCAAACCAAACCATCACAACGGACGCCTCAGACCTCGGTTGGGGGGCTCACATGCTGGACCACTGCATTCAAGGCTTATGGACTCCAGATCAGCTACACCTACACATAAATCAAAAAGAAATGCTGGCAGTAAAACTAGCAATCCAGAATTTCAGACCATACCTCAAAGAAGGCCAATTGAGGATAAGGACAGACAATACCACTGTCATGTGGTACATCAACAAACAGGGAGGCACTCATTCTTACCCCCTATGCCAATGACTCTGGACTTATGGGACATGGCTCTGAGCTACAACATTCAGTTACAGGCTATATTTGTACCAGGAAAAGAAAACATCCTAGCAGACATGTTAAGCAGAACTACCTTGGATGCTCACGAATGGATGCTACACCCGAACATCTTCAAGACCATCACAAAGAAATGGGGGATGCCACAAATAGACCTATTCGCATCACCGCTCAATCACCAACTCAAGAAATTCTGCACAAGGATATACCACCCACTTGCTTGGAAGGTGGACTCTCTATCCTTCAATTGGAAAGACCTCACAGCATATGCATTCCCACCTCTTCCTTTGATGCACAAGGTACTACTGAAAATCAAAGAGGAACGTCCAAGGATAATTCTGATAGCCCCAAATTGGCCAAGGCAACATTGGTATCCATTATTGAGGACCATCTCACGGGGGGAAATGTGGACACTTCCCCTGATTCCCTTGCTGTTAACTCAGAGCAACTACAACATCCTGCATCCCAACCTGAAAACTCTGCAACTAACTGCCTGGAACATTGCATGACAGCAACTAACCCAGACTTATCTCAAAGGGTTAAAGACATCATCCTTGAGGCCCGCAGACCTTCAACAAGAAGGAACTATGCAGGAAAATGGAAAAGATTTGTCATTTGGAGTACTGAAAGAGGAAAAGATGTGTCAAAGGTAGATATTGCCAACATCCTGGAGTATTTGGCAGAGCTTCTCCATGCAGGCCTGTCCTACTCCTCCATCAAGATACATGCATCAGCTATTTCTGCAGAATACAGCTTTGATTCCCCTGTCTTCTCTCACCCTCTACTCAGACAGTTCCTGAGAGGAATTAAAAATTTAAAACCTCCTAGGAAACCACCATTACCAGCATGGGACTTGAACTTTGTGCTAGAAAAATTGACACTCCCTCCATTCGAACCAGCAGCAACAGCAGATCTCCAACATCTATCCTGGAAAACTGCTTTCCTACTGGCAATTACTTCAGCAAGAAGGGTTTCAGAACTACAGGCTTTAATGGCAGTACAACCCTTCCTAATCTTTCATCAAGATAGAGTATCCATGAGAACTAACCCTACATTCATGCCTAAGGTGATATCCAGAGTGTCTCTAAACCAAGCGATCCACCTACCTACCTTCTTCCCCAATCCACAGAACAGGGGAGAAAGACTCCTGCATACCTTGGATGTACATAGACAGTTATGCTACTACCTGGACAGAACCAAGGCCAATAGGAAAACTGACCAACTTTTAGTAGCCTACGCAGCAGGAAGGGAAGGAAAAGCAATTTCCAAACAAACAATCTTCAAGTGGATAGGAAATTGCATAAGATTCTGTTACTCCTACCATGGAAAGCAAATTCCACAGAACATAAGGCCTCACTCTACAAGGGCTACTGCCACTACCACAGCATTCTTACGAGGAGTGGCTACCAAGGACATTATTGAGGCGGCTACTTGGACCTCCGTGCATACATTTGCCAAGCATTATAACTTACCTCTATACTCCAGATCCCGAGCAGGGTTCGCCACTGCTGTCTTACAAGGGATCCTAACTACACCATAATTCTTCTACCTCCTCTCCTAGTTTGGCTATGGTATTCTACCCATTTGTAAGGACTGCAGATGCATCCTTGAAGGACATAGTACAGTTTTGTACCTACCATAAATGTAGATGTCCGAACAGGATAGCATCTGCAGTCAGGATTACCCACCCTCCTTCCCCTCTGTGGTACTCCTAGGGTATTTGCCCTCCTTATAGCTAGCTAGGGGGGGATTTCTTATGGTGTATTTGTTTGTATATATGTATATACATGTTTATTTTTGTATTTGCCTTCTACTTTTTGGAAACATTGGCATTTCCCAAAATTTAGCTTTACAAGAGGGCAACTGGCATCTGGGGCAAGAAACACTGAGGAAAATGGCGTCGGCTGATGCCTTTATACCCGAAGACCAGCAGAGATGACGTCGGGTGAGTGCGACACCAGCCGAAGCCAGACCCAGACTTTGGAATCCGGCCGACCGAAGGGCTGCCTGACGACAGGACAACCCATTTGTAAGGACTGCAGATGCTATCCTGTTCGGACATCTACATTTATGGTAGGTACAAAACTGTACTTTTCACATATTTGAACATATACTACAAGCATGCAAGTTCCAAGTGCATGAAGACCACTTTCTCAAAGGCAGTGACCTGTGCATCTTGTTGGTCACGCAAGCTGACTCTCACACTCAAACTTGTGTAAGAGTTCAGGTAAGCAGATGTTGCAACTTACCTAAACACATTATTCGGGAGGGAATGGGAGAGGGTGAGAGTGCAGATTAGGGCAGTGATCATGTAGAAAGTTTAAATTTAGGAAGGAAGAGGGGGATTGGTATTTTAGGTTGTCGGATTAGGAGGTAGATTTTAGGTTTAGGAAGTGGGAAGGGAGTTTTAGACTTAGGGCATGGCAGGGGAGTTTTTGGTTTGGGGAGCTGGAAGGAAGTTTAGGATTAGGCAGCAATCTGGAAAATTAGGTTTACAGAGGGAGGTTTGTGTTTTAGATTTAAGGAGTGATTGGGGGTTTTAGGGTTAGGTGGAGTGAGTGGAGTTTCAGGGTTAGGGAGTTTTAGGTTTATGGAGTGAGGATTCAGGTTAGGAACTGGATGGGAGTTTTAAGGACAGAGTTAGTGTTCTGGTAGGGCTCTACAGTTTAACAGGGTTAGGTGTTGGAAGGGTTAAAATTATAATAGTTTATACACACTTCTGTTCTAAACCAGCAGGGCATGCTGTGGTTACATTTTAGCTCAGTACATAACATTGTTCTAACACAGTTGTAGCACAAGCATCTTACATGAAGCATGTTGGCATTCACACATGACCCATAACCACTTACAAAATTCCAGATAGCTGGGCTTGTAGTATCTCCTTCTGTTACATTTCTATAAAAATCATATTAATATTCACAAATGACATAGAATTATTTACAAAATTCCAGCAAGCTGGGCTGGCAGTATTTCCTTTGTCACACTTCTTCTCCCCGAAAACTCAAGCTAGTTTTTCAAGTGAGCCTTAAGAAACATTGCTTGAGAGGGTGAGCCTATCTGGGAATACACTACTCCATACCATGCCTTGAGATTCCAGCTGCCTTGGCTTTGCTGACCCCAGTATAGTGCTGCACTGTCCCATCACATGCCTGCAACCCAAGGCTCCACCATAATAATTTAGGATTTGGCTTGCTGGCTCCCATGTAGCCAAAGATTGCCCTCTGACTCCTCCTGCCTTATAGTGCAAATACGTAGCACCAGGTCCTCCTATCATGTTAACATGGTACAATTTGTGCACCTGCCTCTTGCCTAGCAGTTCTACCACGTAGTTAACATCACTTACCTTTCTTACCACCTTGTACGGTCCCTCCCAAGCTGCCTGTAGCTTGTTGTGTCTGACAGGAATGAGAACCACTACCTGCTGCCCCACAGTATACTCTCTAGCTCGAGCATTTATGTCATACCAGACCTTTTTCTGCTGTTGGGCTTCTGCCAGGTTCTCCTGGGCCAAACCCATGAGTTCCCTGAGCCTTGTCCTGAGGTTTAGGGCATATGCCACAACAGACTCATTGTGGGATTCACCCTCACCCTCCCACTCATCTCGAATCAAACCTAGAGGTCCCCTCACCTTATGCTCATACAGCAACTCAAGGGGTGAAAAACCTCTGGATTCCTGGGGCATCTCTCTGTAAGCAAACAACAGACGGGGCAAATATTTGTCTCACTCCCTCTTAAACTGGTCTGCAAATGCCTGTAGCATTGTCTTAAGTGTAGAGTTTAACCTCCCCAACAAGACCATTAGTCTGGGGATGGTAGAAGGTGGCCTTTATGTGCTTCACCCCACGGTGCTTACACAGACAAGCCAGCATGTCTGACATGAAATTGGCACCTCTGTTAGTCATAATTTCTTTTGGGAAACCTATCCTGCTGAAAATCTCTAACAAGGCATTTGCCACATTTTCTAACTCAATGGAGGACAGAGACACCGCCTCAGGATATCTGGTAACATAATCGTCTACCACTAGGATATCCTTTTTCCCTGTGGAACTTGGGGTACTCAGAGGCCCCACAATATCCATAGCAACCCTCTGAAATGGCTCCTCAATCACAGGCAAAGGCATCAAAAGAGCTTTCCCCTTGTCTCCTGCCCTGAATACCTTTTGGCACTGCTCACAGGTCCTGCAGTACCCTGTTACATCTCTAGAAATCCCATGCCAATTAAAGTTCTGCATAATATGTCTCTGTGTGTTTTATGTCCATATGACCTGCAAAGGGAATATCAAGGATTATGGTTAGAAGTGCCAGATGGTAGGCTCTGGGCACTACCAACTGCTGTATTCTCTCACCCTCTAGACCTCCCTCAGGGGTCCACTCTCTATACAGTAACCCTTTGTCCCAGTATACAGATTCCCCCTTCCCTTGAAAATCAGGTACCTCACTAGCTACCTCTCTCAGGCCTTGTAATGTAGGGTCCGAGAGCTAAGCCTGTCTCAACTCTCTCTTAATAACCCTTCCCAGAAGTCTGGTATTCTCTTACAACAGTGCCTTACACTCATCCTGAGTACTACTGCTCACCTCTGCCCTTGCAGTCACTCTGTCCAAGGGAACATCAGTACCCATAAGCAGCTGTGGCTCACCTTCAGTCTCACTGCTACAGGGTAGCTCCCTCCCTGAAGTAACTACCTCATCAGTCCTGGCAGCAAGCATACATTCTGTCTGGGTCCCCACCAAGCTACCAGTCCCACATGCTTGTCTCCAAGACTGACTGTGTGTAACTGCATGCACACAGTGTACTGCATTATCAAAATCATTCCCTATCAGGACATTTGCAGGGATATCCTCAAACACACCTACTTTCTGGCTTCCTTTTCCACTCTCCCAGTCAGGGTGAACCCTAGCTAAAGGTATCTGGAATTGGGTAACTCCTAAAGCTCTGACTAGAGGAGACTGCCCAAGCAAATAGTGTTCCTCTTTAACCAATGCAGGCTTCACAATGGTTAGGTCAGAGGCCGTGTCTCTCTTAGCAATGGCCTCTTTCCCATCCACTAAGATGGGATATAACCTATTGTGATAGTTTGGTACCCTTGTTGTCTCGAGACAACTTACTGCTGGCATTTTGTTGTGTCCACCTATTGGCTGTCCCACCTCCATGGACATCTGTATGCTATAGGGCCCCACTGGTTGCATTTCAAACATTTAACCCTTGGTCCTAAACATGTACCTGGACTAGTGACTTCCCCTGCTACTGGCGGACTGTGTTGAGGCAGACTAGGCTGCCCACCCTGGGTTTCCTTAGACCCATGAGCAGCACTGGGTATCCCTTTCCTGTGTAGTGATGCCCTGCTTGCTAGGTATAGGTCTCCCTTCTTCCCAAACTCATCTGCAGTATTGCATTGCATATCAGCTAACCAGATTCTCATATCCTCAAGCAAGGTGCTAAGGGCTTGTTCCCTCACCAAAAGGTCTGCCAGCCCGTTAGAAGTGGTGACCTGACATCCACTCACCCATCTATGAAAATAAGTGCTTAGTAGCAATATATTCACACACACCTTCATCTGCCTTGCGTTTATGCCCACAAAATGTTTTCCTATAAGCTTCAGGTGTTACATTCTAAAAGACAATTTTTACAGTATTATAATTTAACCAATCAGTATCAGACAATTTAGAAATAGCAGTTACAGCTTTACCATGGAGTAAGGGGGTTAGGAACTGTACCCAGAGCCCTTGGGCAACATCATACCGTTTACATATCCTCTCAGACATATGAATGAAACTATCAAAATTATTCCCCCCTGTAAATTGTGGAAGAAATTTAATGGCCTTTGTTGCTACTGGGGTTCGGTTACTCACTTCCCTACTACCTCCATGGCCCTGGTGAAGAGTCAGCATCTCCTTTTCATGTTGCCTCTGCCTCTCATTCTCTTCAGCTTCCAGATATCTTAGTCTTTCTGCTGCTTATAATTCCATTTGTTTCTTCTGCCACAGCCTCTCTGTTGATTGTATTTCCAAACGTTTGGCCTCCAGTTCAAGTCTCTTTAACTCCAGATGGATTTGTAACTTCTCTGTGGAAAGGTTGAACTGTCCCTTTTCTGAGAGTTGTACATCTCCAATGCCAGCCTAGTTGTCCTCCTGGTTGCTGTTCTGTGATTCAGCTGTGTCTAAAGCTGCAGCCATTTCTGCTTTAGTCAGGTTGGCATGTACCAGTCCTTTAGCCTGGCACACCTCAGCCAACTGGCTCCTTGTCAGCTTGCCATACTCCTCTGCTGACATGCTGGCCTGCTCTTCCTGACTAACTAAGCTAACAAAAAAAATAAATAAAACAACTGTGATATGAAGTCCTGATTGTTCACTGTGTGGCTGATTTGGAGTACAAACACCTTTAGTGACCACTGTTTACAGGCTACAGGTATTCAATATCTACACCATTGAATCCTAATATGTGGATATTCTACGACTGCAAGCCAATTAATAGGTGATGTGGATATCCCATCACTGCCAACCAATTAGTATGTTATGCCCCTGCAATGGCCCAGTAATCAAGGAGCCTCAATCCTCACCACTGGTAACAGTGGGGAATGTACACACTGGGAGGATGACAAGTACACACACAGTAAAGTGCAATTTCCCTTAAGAGCACACAGAAATCACAGTCAGTCTGGGGCTGGTTTCTCCCTCTTTCTCCAGATCCCCAATAAGACTCCCCACTGGCACATTTATAATGTTGAGATCTTAGCTGAGTGGCCAAACCAAGAACTCCGGTACCCCCTGTGTCCAACCAGTGCTTCGTGTCCCTGCCCAAGTAGCTGACACACACACAATTAGAGGTTTGATTTATATACAAACACACACACACGTGGGGAAGGCTGGCACAGGTTTACTAGCTATGCCTCCTTCTGCCCAGACTATAAGTTAGTTCTGACTGCCACCAGCCACTCTTTAGCAGCTACTTTAAGGCCCTTAGCAAAGCATGTCCAATCCTACTGTGTAATGTTACTATTAATCCAAATGGTAGTTTGACTAAGAGCAAGCCTATTTAGGAGTGGCCTGTACAGTGTCAACAAATAGATATGCTAGTACACTAAGAGCTTAAATATCTCTAAACAGACCAGCCACAATTAAAAGGTTTAAATAAATTTAATAATAAACAATAATAGAACAAGACAATACTAAATAAGTAATCAGTTACATCAGAGTTCAAAATCACAGGAAATATTTAAAACAACATTGCAGGACAGTCTCAAATAAATAAAGAAAACATCTAGGCTATACTTTACTGTATTCCTGTCTGAATCTAAAAGAATTACTATGCCCTAAAACTTACTTACAACAAGGCAAGTGCAGATCATGGTGAGTGGATGTTTCCAGCTGATGTTGTTTGGTCAAAGACAAAATACAAAATGCCCTCTTTCTCTCTCTCAGAGAGTTCTTAAATAATATCAACTATTACTGCTGGGTTAGCATGGATGACATCACTTTTTTCACCTGACTTTAGTTCCCAAGCTAAACCCCCATTGCCAGAAACTACCCGCATTTAACATTTCTCTGTGAAAATACACAGCCTTCATATGTTTCCAACTACTAGAAGACATAAAACAATAAAACACTTACAACACAACACAGAGAGTCCCCTAGTATAGACACCCTGTCTTCTGTTGACTGAAACTGAAAGATAACTTTTATAGCACAATCGTAAAACAATTTAATTTCAACTATTTTCATGAAGTTTTGCAGGTTAACCCTCTATGTTCTAGTTTCCACTGTTAAAACAAATACATTTAGACAATTACAATAGTTTATATACATTTATGTTCTAAGCCAGCAAGGCATGCTGTGGTTACATTTTTACTCAGTACATAACATACTGTTAAAACACAGTTGTAGCACAAGCATCTTACACGAGGTTGACATTCACAAATGATACATAACCACTTACAAAATTGCAGATAAATGGGCTGGCAGTATCTCCTTCTGTCACACTTCCAAATAAATCATATTAATATTCTCAGATGACATATACTTATTTACAAAATTCCAGATAGCTGGGCTGGTAGTATCTCCTTCTGTTACATTTCTATAAAAATCATATTAATTTTCACTAATGACATTTATTTTATTTTTATTTATTTTATTTTACATTTGTTGACCGGGATAGTCCGACTGGATACATGTCCATTTTCAGCGGAGTCCAACAAGGTTAATTAAGGTACATAAAGACATATCACATTGTATTCCAAATGAGCAGGTAGTAACAATATTAGGTACAAATGGTAACATTGCATTACATTCAGGTTTATTCACACTTAGTTGAGTAACACAGAAAATGCTTACTTATAGGAAAAACTCATGTGAATGTTAGTCAGGGTTTGTACATGGACAAAGCCAGTGTGATTTAAGGTGGATATTTAGTTCTTTTTTGAATAGTGCTAGTGATTGTAAGGAGGTAAGCTTCTGGGGAAGAGAATTCCATACTTTGCCAATAATATTAGAGTAGAGTGAATCGCCACCTAGGTTATGGGACTTGCAAGTTTGTATTAAGAGTTTGTTAGATGAGCAAGAGAGCTTAGGTTGGAGTAAGGGATTAGGATGTTATGGGTGTTATCTGGATGTTTCAGGATTTTAAAGGCTTCAATGAGTTGGTATTTCAGTAATAGATTAGGGAGTTCTGGCCAGTCAAGTTTTTTCAGGCTAATGCAATGATGTGTTCTGTAAGGTAGGGCAGTGATGAATCTAGCAATGTGATTATAAGAGGTGGAAAGACGATTGAGGTCAGACTTGTTGAGGTTTGTAAGGATTGGGGAGGCGTATAGTAGGGTGGATAGGAGGTGAGACATAGACATAGACATAGAATTATTTACAAAATTTCAGCTAGCTGGGTTGGCAGTATTTCCCTTTGTCACACAGGGTTTGATTCAGACTTCTGGTCATTGGTTAGGCTTGTAAAAGTCTGGAATGGGATAGTCCCATACTGATTCACATTAAATAAAATCAGCTTTCTATGAGGAACTCTACTGCAAAAATAAACTTATTATATACCAGAGGAAGATAAAGAATGATCTGTTAAGGCAGCTCCGGCATCAGTCACATAAATCAATGTTTCACTACTACATTACAGACTGCGACAACTATGTCTAGCATCAGTGTCATTAAAATTCATAAGGGATATCATCAGTGAAATCAGTGTATTTAAAGCAGTGGAAGAGAGCAATATAAACCATTGTTCACAGATTAGTACTAAGCTAACTGCCCTTACAAGCGTAGCCACTTACCCCTTGTGAGACTCAAACCCTGCACCTTGTGCTCGTAAGACAAGCACCTTAACTATTAGGCCACTGTTTGTCTTAGCATATCCCCATTTAAATAACATATTTAAATAACATTTTGTTTGTATAGTTCTTAATAAAAACAATGATTATATTTGATATAAAAATAAAAAAGAACACAGTCACACGTTGTCATTTAGTGTGATTGTGCAATCTATGAGACATCTAGTGCAGAGGGAGAACAGGTAAATACAGCGTGATACCTTATTATATCCCCATACTAGCATAATACTGCAGAGAGGAACACAACTTTTGTTTGGGTTTAGTTAATTTGTTTAGCTTTCTTTCTTTTGTTTTCTCTGGCTTTTTAATTAAAATAAAAGTAGCTGGTTTAAGTCTTAAACACAAACTATCCCAAAATATGTAAATAAAAATATATTAAAATCAACAAAACACAAATGCAGAAGCTGTTTTCTACCTCTTTGGGGTGGACAACAATGCAAAAGGCAATCATTTCAAAAGTTCATAAGTTCATTATTTTTTATAATGTTTGCCATCAGGCATTATTTCTTAGACAGACAGATGCACTTCAGTCTTAGGAGCCACGTTTCAGTGAACAAAGTTATATGGTTTTAGATTGTAATCTAAATTTTAAATAAGCAGCCTATGTAACCTTACTAACTTGGTATACTCACTGCAAAATAAGATGTAGTATATAACATAGACTGCTTCATAATAGACACTGAATAGAAAGTTAGCAAAAGTAAGACAGCAAAGAAGAGTTTGACAACATCAGAGATGTAAGTACCTTTCTACTCAAGCTGTTCTATGGGGAGTCCCACTCTAAAATATTTGTCTGAAAATCTGTATTTTATTACTCTAAGCATTGACAGACATAGGAGCCAAAAGCAAAATTAATCAAGCAGCCATTTTTCACAGTTCTACTTGGGAATTGTATGACAGAAATACAATTTCATAAGCAATTCTTTCCAGAGAATTATTATTTTTTCATATATATCATGCAGGTGGCTTTACCTGTTGTAATGATTCATTTTTATTCTTACATTAAAGTCATCTTGGAGGTAAGATACAGCTTAACCTCTTATTGCAAGAAATCTGGGCAAAGCTTAAAATAATGGGGGGAGGCTCAAAAATGGAAACAAGTTTTAAATATTTCTCTTATAAACTTGGAAAGTTGCAATAATAACAGGATTTATGCTAGCATGTGGGAAGATGGCATAATGGTTAAGGTGTTTACCTGGCAGATGCAAGGTTTGATTCTTATGTGGGGTAATTGGCTAGGCTTAAAATGGCCCCCAAGGGCAGTTAGCCTATGTATTTTCTGAAGAATATAAAATCTGAAACTCAAATATATGTCATTATTTAGTGACTTCATCTTCCATGATTTACAGGAAATCCACAAATTTTATGAGGAACAGATCAAAAATATGAGGAGAAAATCTGGACATTCTGCAAAAATCCAAACAGTTGAGAGGTATGTATTCCTCTTGGTATGGAGCTTTGGAATCAAAATTCCATCGCTTATCATTCTTAATAGTGAGCTTTAGGGAAATTCTTCATTTATCTCATCTGCTTCATTTCTGTGTATCAACTTACTTTCAGGTAAAGAAAAAAATATAATCTTATATTTTAGGAAATCATAAAAAAAAGTTACATGACTCACAACACAACATCATACGAAGTTAAAAGTAGAATGGAAGATATATATGAAGAAATTCAATGGAAAGGGTAGTGAAAGGGGCAGCTTTTTTGAATATGTGAGACAGGCATAAGAATCTTACAAATTATAGAAAATAATATTTTGGTTAAGCAGGGCCTTTTGCTTTTAATATGTATGAACATAGGCTGATTAGTCAGATTGCAACAAGCACAGAAAGAGGAGGACCCAAAATAAAGAAAAATAGTAACAAAGCAGCAGTGTAGACAGGTGATCTGCTGTGGCGACCCCTAACCGGGAAAAGCCGAAAGAGGAAGAAGAAGTAACAAAGCAGCAGTGTGGCTGTGTGGTGTAACTGGAAATGGGGGCGGAGACAGAGTGAGAGAAAAAGGTCAAACATATCAGGGTGGGATTTTAGACTGGTGAGTTATAATGTTCTATCATACATGGTAAGAACTAAATTATGACAATGGGAAGACTAAGGGGTTATGAGTTATACAGGGAAACAGAGAGCGCATTGAGAGCTATACTTCATTGTAAACATAAAAAGTGCAAATCAAATAAGAGAAATATATACTGTTCAACTAGGAAATCAGAATAGCAATAATGAAATGGACTGGACCTAAAAAGAGAGGTAGATCAGAGAATAAAGTAAGGTAATAAAACATGCCAAAATAGAGATTTTAAGAAAGCTGACAGGGACTATTGGAAAATGGGTTAAGAAATGATTTAACTGCTTTATTGAGGAGAAAGGCAGAATAAATGTATGTATCTATCAGGCAGATATCTGCCAGACCAGACTGCAACTCTCTTTTAGTCTTTCTACATCCCTACTCCGTTCACTTTGTATCTTTTACCTGCATATCTATATCAATTACTTGAAACTCAGATAATTTGTTACTATCTGTATATAGTTTTATATCTACATCTGTGTATGTACTTGTAACTCATGCAACTGTTTTTGTTATATGTATAAAAATTTACATATCTGTATATAACTGGACCATTTCTCCTCGGTCCTCCGCTGAAAATGGGTTCCTTCTGACACAGACAGACCTTCCTGGTAAACAAATGTCAAATGAATAAATAAATAAATGTAAATTGGTTGAAGAAGGCAGAGTAGTTACATAAATTATTTAAAGAGGGGGAGAATTACTGAAGATGAGGATCAAATTGAACTTCTTACTGAGTTTTTTTTGCATTTGGGTTTATTGAAGAGTATATGTATTAGATCAGCAAGAGAGAACAGGACAGGGAGAGGGAGTGGAACGGGACTGAGTTTGGGATGATGGACCAAATAATGAGTTTAGAACAAAACAGAAATTCACAGTAAGGTGATAAGGTTTTAATTGTGTCATACACTTGACACTGCTAATGAATTATTACAATTCTGAAGTGCATGAAATACCCTGAATGTGATACAAAAATGGATAAATTATATCCTGGGTCAGAGCAGCTATAGTGTGAGACTGACCTTAACAGTAGCAGCAGGTCATGAAACAGCTTAATTTCAACTCCCATTTCTGCCTGCTTTGAATGAAATTGCTTCCTTTAGACAGGGCATACATACGGATGTCAACCAGTTCCCGACTGCTTGACCAGCTTTCAAAACTGAAACAACACATGGTATTTTTTTATCTTACATTTGATTAATTTGTAGTACATGGAAAAGATAAATCTCCATTCACTACAGGGAATTATGAGCAGGTCTGTGTATTGTAACCCTGTATTATGTGTTCTTGACATGGATACCAAGATTCATCTCTTGAGCTTTGCTCTCTAGGTGAAGTTCTTGGTATCCATAGGTTCATAGATTAGTACTAAGCTAACTGCCCTTGTGAGCCATTTTAAGCGTGTTTGTAAGGCAAACACTTTAACCATCAGGCCACCCTCCCACCCTTGTCTCAAACATATAATAGTGCATTAGCATCAGCAAACTACTTATAATCCTCTGTGTTAATGCCATTGTTTTGCATCAGTTAAGTATATTAACACACTGAAACAGGTCTGCTGCTTGTTGTCCCTGATTCATATAGTTGCTCACAGTACACCTCCTGTTGTTGCTTGTTTTAATTGAATTTAATGAACAGACCAGATTAGAAGAATTATGTATTTACTGACAATGGATTGTGGTGCTGGGCTTGTTTTTGGATTTGAAGCATAAGACTTACCCTATTCATTCATATTGTTGTTAGGATTTCCAACAGGTAAATAAATGTTGAGAAAAGTTCAGTAATTTAATTTATTTGGCATGACAGAGACACATTCCTTGTGACATAAGTACATTGTTATTTGCAGTAGCATAGCTAGGGTGGGGTGAGAAGTGCAACTGCCATGGAAACAAAGTGTTGGGGGGGTAGGATCAGCTGAGCTTTCTTTAATGCAATAACAGCATTCCCATGCCTTAGCCTTACAGGTCGCATTTCTGTGCCCTGGCCCCAACCCTTCTTCAAAATATTTTATTTACAAAACAATCATTTCTTCCTTTAAACTGTAGCAAATTTTTCTATGAATTTTGATTGGGATTGGCTGATTGCACTCTCCGACAATTTGTGGAAAGGGTAGTTGCCACCCTAGCCCGACCCTAGCTAATGGTCACAAGGGCTCTTCAGTCCTTCACGCTGGGTATATTTGAATATGACCTAGGGATGTTGATGTGGGAGTGAATGACTTGCAGTGTCCATTCCTGAGGGTCATGCAGACATGTTGGAACTCACCTTGCATGTGTTAAATGAAGGCAAGACTCCACCCCTGACCATACCTCTCAACATCTTAGTGCTAGAAATCTGGACAAAGCCTAAAATAATGGGGCAGAAAGGCTCAAAAATAGACGTTGCCCTTATAAACTTAGAAAATTACTAGAACAGTACGATTTGTGTTAGTGTGTGTTTTCTGAAGGATATGAAGTCTGAAACTTAAATGCATGTTATTATTTAGTGACTTCAATCCTCATGATTAGCCAGAAAACCAGACCAAAAAGTATGAGGAAAAAATCTGGACAGTCTGCAAAGATCTGTACAACTGAGAGGTATGGCCCCGACTGGAATCCTACCATCACCCAGAATGATACAGGTCAGGCCAATAGTACAGGCCAACATGGAAGGACTGTGGCTGACCAAGTTCGCAGATGACTGCAAACTGGGTGCCATAATCGACTCTCCAGCCGACACAAGCATCCTCCAAAAGGGCCTCATAGAAACAGACAACTGGTGCCAGAACCATGGCCTCAAGCTAAACGCCAAAAAGTGTATAGTCATCCCCTTTGGCAAAAACAAAGTGCCCACAAATTACCACATAGGTGGTAATCCATTAAGTATGGAAGAAGTAATTAGGGACCTGGGGACCCAAGTTGATAGCAATCTCTCATTTGACAACCACATGGCCAAAGTGGTTAGAAAACATTTTATATAGCCCACCTAATCATGAAGGGATTCACATCTAGATCAGGGAGGTCATCGTGCCTCTTTACTCATCCCTCATCAGGCCCATAATTGAGTACAATGCCCCTTTTGGGATGTACCTTACCAGACACCTGCAGCAACTGGAAAGACCCCAAAAGTACCTCACCAAGAGGATCAAAGGACTCAAACAGATGCCATATGCTGCCCGGTTAAAGAAACTCCAGCTCTACTCAGTGGCATACCACCTGCTCAGAGGTGATCTGTGCCTGACGTATAAAGCCATGTCCAATCTGGAATTAATGGACATGCTGCACCTCAGAAAATCCAAATCCCATCAAGCTACGCACTCGAGAGACTTGAACCTCAGCACTGAAATAAATAGGACATGCTGGAGGGACAGATTCATAACCCAGAGGGTCCCTTCACTCTGGAATAAAATCCCAGTCCAGGTTAGGCAGAGTCCCTCATTCACTCTCTTCAAGAGGAATCTTGATGAGTGGATGGGGGATCGTAGGTTTACCCCGGGTATCACTTCTGTGTCATTGTTAGACAGAGGCACAGTATACCAACCTCGAAAAAGGGCATAGCAAAATTAATTTAAAATGGGTGGCGAAAGCCAAACACACTCTGGCTAGGCTTATAAATGCCCTAGGGCAGATAGCCTAGTATGAACCTATGAACCTATGATGCCTAAATGCATACACAAGATTTGTTTGTGTCTTTCGGCTTTTCCCGGTTAGGGGTCGCCACAGCGGAACTCCGGTCCGCTAATGATTGGTAGTTGATTTTTACATGCCGAGTTACCAGCCCTGATGCACAACCTTCAATGAAGGTATGCCCATTCATGCATGTCTCCACGCAGAAAACACGCTAGCTGAAAATCGAACCGGACAGCGTCTTACTGTGAGGCGACAATGCTACCGCAGCACCACCACCGTGGGTAAATACATACACAAGATAATCAACTTTGATGTTTAGTTAAGTAGTTGATGTCATTTTAAGGTGGTCCAGTATGTGACAGCTTGGAAGGATTTGGAAAATAGACCAACCTGCTTCAGTAGAGATGGCCTACACCTCTTGCTCCATAGCTCCTGCTTACTGGTCAAAGCTACCATGATGTCTTTCAGGTCTATTTTAGGTCAATTCCAACTAGTGGACATTCTACAGTAGTAAATAGAGTAAGTAGACCAGTCTAGATCCTAACTCTGATCACATCAAGGATGCTCTTCTCAGAGCCAGTATTCATAACAATAAGCAGTCAGATGATGAGGTTGTCCTGCACACAGAAGAGATCCATGCTTGTGTTGTAACTGAGATTTGGTTTAAGTACAAGGACTGTACTTCTTTCTTACTTGGATACAGCTTTTACCATGCCTTCTGACATGAGGGCATGGATACCTCTCAATCTCTTACCACAAGAAATCCAGACAAAGCCAAAAATAATGGGGGGACAAGGGCCAGAAAATATGGATACATTTTAAATACTGCTCTTATAAACTTGCCAACTTGCTAGAATAAACTGTTTTATGTTACCATGTATTTTCTGAAGGATATGAAATCTGAAACTCAAATGTCTGTCATTATTTAGTGAATTTGATCCTTACTGATTTACCAGAAAAATGCAAATTTTATATGGAACAGAACAAAAGTAAGAGGCAAAAATCTGGAGATTATGTGAAAATCTGGAGATTTGAGGGATATGCCTGAGGGATGCTGCAGAAGTGTCTCCATGTTTATCAGAAATAATATCTCCTTTAGGCAAATCCCCTGTAGCCATAATACTGAACTAATTTTCTCTTTATAAGAATAAGTCAATTTATAGATTGTTGTGGGGAATTCACTTTGAAGGATCGAAATTTCAGAACATTGAATCTCTGATCGTGGAAAACCAGAGGATTGAAGTGCTGAAATATCAAACCTAAAAAAACCCCCCAAAAAAACTAAAACATGAAAACTTATTTCACATTTTTGCAGGGGAGCACCCTCTGCTACTTAAATATATCAACTCCAAGATCGCACTACAGTGAACAGAATGGTAACATTCCCATTCTGTACTGTACAGTGATCTCCATTTACAAGATTCAATATTTCAGCACTTCGATCCTCTGGCCTTCCACAATCAGTGGTTCGACGTTCTGAAATTTTGATCCTTCCAAATGAATCTGTTGTGGGATACCATTCCTGTCCCCAGTAAACTATGACAGATTGCCGAATGTCCTTAGTCAGCTACCCTTATCAAAAATGCTTCTATATTGGGAAATTTCAATTATCCTTCACTTAATTGGTGTACCTATACCTTTAACGGTGGGTATACCCAAAGATTCATAGCTCTAGTAAATTATAGCTTAGAAGAAATAGTTAAGTAGCCCACTAGGAGCCAGAATATTCTGGACTTGGTCCTCACCACCAAAACTGACACTAAGTGAAACAAGCCTTTAATATCTCCATCTCTGGGTAAGATAACCCACAAATTAGAAACTTTTTCTCAAAAGCCACTAGCCCCACAAAAGTAAACAATGCTGAATTCAAGGACTTTAAAAGACTAACCTTGGGATTCATAAAGACTAACCCTGGGATTCATTAATGCCTGCACTATGTGTACACTAAGTGCACACT
Organism: Protopterus annectens; assembly: GCF_019279795.1. NCBI lineage: Eukaryota > Metazoa > Chordata > Ceratodontiformes > Protopteridae > Protopterus > Protopterus annectens. Next base: position 1,357,934,767 of record NC_056732.1, on the reverse strand, counting down.
GTTCTGAGTGAACAGACTTTATACTTAAACTCCGATGGAATATCTAAGTTTACAAGCAATGTCAGTACTCCCCATGAAACTTCTGTTACTTTTGCATCTGAACTCTACTTCTACATAAAAGAATTTAAATCACAAAGTACCCACTAGAACCAAACATAATGGGAAATTTAAAAAGAAACATATATATATATATATATATATATATATATATATATATATATATATATATATATCAAACAGAAGAAAAAACTTCTCAAGTCACAATTTAAAGATTTCATCAAAGAAATCAGCTAGGAAGCAACAATTATGAGAAAGACCAAAGTTGAACAGGAACTGAAACCAGCATGAAAAACCAAATATAATTATTAATCCTTCTATAGTTTTATTAGGAAACCGATAAGTATCACCTTGCAATGTGTAGAACTCATTGAAAATGGCATCAGCCACTCACTCTCACTCTGAAGACATAGATGGCATACTCAAAGGCAGATGTAGTGCTTTTTTTCACTCCAGAAACAGTCACTGAAATTTCACAGATTCCTGAGTCTTATTCACCATGAAAGATCACAATGGAAGATGTCTGTATCCTCTAAAATTAAAACTAAAACTAAAAAATTGGTTCAGACAGTTTACCTGAATGCCTAATTAATAGTACCAAACATGCCCTTGTTGAACTCCACCTGCACTTGTTTAACATAAGCCCTGCAACAGGGTATGTCCTTGACGTTTGGCTGTAGTGGTGCCCAGCACAAAGGGGACCCTACCAGAAATTCCAGAAATTGCAGGCCACTCAGTCTAAGTTGCTTAATTTGGAAGGCCATGGAACCCATAACATCTAAAGTTTTAAACTATGAGAAAAACATCTCATACAGCTGGACTCACAACAAATTTTTTTTTTGTTAAGGGCAGAACATTTCTACTCAGTTTGGTAAGCTTCCTTGAGAAATTTATACAGGCAGTGGATAATGGCCACTCAGCCCATACAGCTTATCTGGATCTGACCATCGCCTTTGAAACATAACAAGTGCTGGCACCCTAGACAAGCTAAAAGGAAGAAAGAAAGGTAGATCCATACATGGTAAGATGGACTGCAAAGTGGCTGAAGGATACAACGTCCACAATTATGGTAGCATATACGTACCTCTTCAGAACATGAGAATGTAACCAGTGGAGTTATCACAAGACTCAGCACAAAGACTCCTCCTTTTGGAATATACTTTTCTGACCTCCATATCTCAGATTCTGTTCTATGTCTAGCCAAACTAGCCAGTATCTGCAAGATTGAGGTCATCATCTGTTTCCCTACTGATACACAACTGCTTCAGCAAAATGAGTCCTTATGAATCAATGGTATACAGCAAAAGGGCTCAAAGTGACCACAGACAGTGCAGTATTGTTACCAACACCCCTCCTCTGCATCTTATAGCATAGCCAGTACCACACTCGACATGGGCATGATAATACTAACAGTGCTAATGATATACTGTTTATGACTGGATTTAGAACTGATGTTCTGTTGTTGTACTTGTATCCTACACCCTGTGCTAGGCCTGAATTTCAACTTTTGTTGATCAGTGCTTTACCCTGGTAAACAAACTTAAATAAATAATAAATAAATAAATAAATAAGGAATTGTGGCATCTTGGCTAACAATTGCCTCACCTTTGACCACCATGTTGCAGCAGTCATTAGGGAATTTTCTGTAGCATAACTGATTTCCAACGTACCTCATCTAGGTCAGAGGATGCTGTTGTCCCTTTGAACTATTCCCCAATTAGACTAACTATTAAGTACAATGCCTGTTTTAGCGTGTATATAGCAAGGGAAGTTACACATCTAGAAATGCCCCAAAGATTACTGATGAAAAAGATTACTGGGCTAAAACCCCTGGTTACCAAGACAGACTGCAAGCTCTACCCCTACACACTGTCACTTATAGACCCTTACATAGAGATTTATTGCGTAGCATTCAATATCATCTAAGACTCCACACTAATAGATCCTTTATACCCTCATAGGATGAATGGTTGCAACAAGGATCTGAACTTCAACCATTATATAAGTAAAACACTTTGAAGGGATTAATTCAATACCCATTGGCTGCCCCACCTCTGGAACAAATTACTTGTGCATGTTAAATAGAGTGACACCATTGTCTCCTTCAAGACTAGCCTTGATGATTAGCTGGGTGCCCATAAGGTCATGTCTGGCCTGATGTGGTTTTCAGTCCTGGAAGTGGAGTGTACATCATGAGGGTGGTATTTGACAAGGTGCACAGTCTTCAGACTTACTTGTCTTGTAGATCCTATGCTCATATGATTCTATGATCCTACATAAAAAATGGGAATGTGGATATATGTGAACAGGACAGTTTAAATATCCAAAAATAAAACATTAAGACAGACATGTTATGAGCAGTCAGTATGCTAAACAGGCCTGTATTTTGGCTAAAATTGAAGAAAGAAAGAAAGAAAGAAAGTGTTAAGCCCCAAATTGCATCATTGAAGAATAGCAGGACCGAGCACATAACCTTGTTATAAGTTCAAAATATTGAATACTAGGTTCTTATATTGATGGCCTAATTTATGGCTACTAGTCTTAAAGTAACACTTTCCATCTTAATATTAATGACTTCAGTTGCATGAACAAAAAAAAAGACAATACTGCAAAACACCAGCAGTCTTTCATGTACTATTATCTTCCCAAGAAGGTCAGCATTTTATGGGTAGCCTAAAATCAACATAAAATATGCATTTTTAGCATAACATACATTTATTGCCATTCAGTAGTACCAGTCAGAAAAGTTACTAAGTGTTGCAATGTCTCACGAAACCCAAAGAATACAATGACGTTCATCTCTGTTGTCCTTCCTTCCAAAGGTCTATGTGGGTATGAGCTGCTTCCTGTAGTTAGTGCTACATGATTTGATTTCTTTCACCTTTCTTTGCCTACTGTGTAATCCTGAACAACTCACATTAGAAGACAGTGTTCCTGGGTCACTCCTGAAAAAGGACACTTGCATCTAATAAGTTTATCATGTAAGAATTTTTATTTATTTTTTAGTTATCCCTTGTTGACCAGGTTAGTTCTACTAGGCTAGTGGCCTCTTTTAAGGGGAGACCCAAGGTGGTGTTTAAAACATAATTTATATATCTGGTGCAGAGTGATCAAAGTGAGAAAAGTGTGCTCTCGTTGGTTTATTAGTCATTCTGCAAGTAACCATGTGTCTGCAGGCATTCATCTTTACTGCAGTCTTGGAATTACTATATAACCAAACACACTCAAACTTTACTGATCATACTTCCAAGTCTTGAAGAAATGTATGACAATTTTAGTCTTACCCAAATGGAATATGTGTGACCTTGGTGTTAGAGACATAAAATATCTTCACTGTAGATGCAGGGATTGAGTTTATTTACTTGTGGCTTTCCCATTCAAGATAAAACATGTTGCTTATACCTACAGTACACAATAATTTCTAAACTGAACTACAGACTCCTCTTCTAGCAGACAGATTGCATTGCCCTTCACTATACCACCCCCTTCCAAATGATGCAAGGAAAGAAGCACATCGCTCTTGTTTTCAATATAGTGTATAGAAACACGCTGGACATGCCCATGTCTTTCATTTTGTCCCACCTTTTCTATTCAGTTTATTCTTTGTAACCTTAACAATAGATTCTATGAAGCCTGAATGTATGCAGCCTTAAGAACAGGTTTTGTGGAGTCTGAATATATGGTTTGAAAAGCACTATGCACTTTTCTTAGAATGTGCTTCCTTTATTGTAGTCTTCACTGAGTCTTTAATGAACGCAGTGTTGTGTTACTAAAGATTATGCAAATTCTAACAAGTAAATTAAGAATATATTTGTATACTAATGAATACTCCACAGCATAACTCTTAAGCAGTGTTTTTGTTTTCAAGTGTTGAGGATATCTTACATTGTCTTTGATTTTGGTTTTGAGTCCAGAATATATTTTAATCTCTTTGGGGCATCCAATGGTATGCCTACTTCCAGAATTTTCTTTGTTCTGTTCTTTATAGTTATTATACTAATTGTGGAGCAGAATACTTCAGATGTTTTTCTTCCTTTTTTGTCCAGAGCACTTTTATAGCTGCATCCAGTCATTATTTTCTGCAGGGGATTTTCCTTTTCTCATTGTAATTTATGGTGAGTATACTAACAAAACAGGAGGAACCAAATCCTATGATTACAATATAAAAGAAAGCTAGTGTATCTGAAACTTAACCAGCTCCCTGTTTTGCAGAAACTGGATAATTTTTGCTTGCAGGAGATGGTTCAGAACTCCTATAAGAAATTTTATTTTACATTTATTAACCTGGTTGGTAAAATAGTCCTTCAGCCCTTTTCAGCCACAATCTGAGATACAGGAAATTACAAGTTTAAAGCCTTGCAAACAGCATAAATTATATGAAAAAGGGAAAAAATCAGCATAGCAGTTGTAATTGCATAAACTGCAAATGCAGAAGGACTGCAGTAGAACTGTCATAGTCTAAAATATTTAGTAAGTCACATGCAGAGATAAAAGCTCTCTACAACTTTGCCTTACCTGCATTCATGTAGTATAAATAAAAGCAACTGAATCACATTTGCTCAAAAACACAACTAATTGATACAATTCTGTGCGACGTCATTAACGTTGCACTTATTTTGAAAAAAGTGTGAAACTATCAATACACTGTGCAATTTTTTGACACATAATAACACTGTTGCATTTTAGTTACAGAAGCTGCACTTTCAATACATATCTAATCATAAATAAGACCCAGAATATATTATGTATGTTCTAAATATTGTTCCATCAATTTCATTTGATTTGTGCCCCTGCCACCAAAGAAGTTTACAATGTAGTTATGAAGGTATAGTTCCTCAAAGCACTGATGCCCTTGGGAGAGATAGTGATGTTGGAAGAATAACTTCAAGCAAGAATATCATTAATATGTCAAAGTTACTGCAGGGTCATTTGTTCCTAAACTGGACTTTTTCCTTGTCCAGAATTTAGCATTAGTTTTCATTTGCTCTGTTATTTGAGCCTTCCAATGAGTTTTCCCTTGAAACAAATCAGATTCATTGTATTGATATAGCAGTGCTGAATATAAAAAAGGCTTAAGCTATTGTTTTTCAATGTTCAGACATTTTTAACTGCTCAAGTCACCAGCATACTGTATTGTAAATCGGGTCCTATCAAGTCTAACATACAAAAGTATTTACAAGTAAATCACTCTGCATTTCATTGGGATTTCCTGAGACTCTTTCTTTATCCTCTCCCAAATAGCACTGCTATCCTACTGAACCAACATATTTAATACTTCAAAGGGCTTGTCAAGTTAGTCAAGCTTCTAGGCACTTCCCTCCCTGGCTATGTTAGCTATTCTGTCTTAGTGAAATGTTTTGCCATATTTTGTCTTCATTACTATGGCTATTCTCATATCAATGGTCCCGTCAAACAAACATATTCATTGGCTACATGGTTTCTTTTACCTGACAGACCTGTTAAGCTGTTGTGTATTCATACTTTTTTTATCAAGCTTACAGCCTAATGTTTTTGTGAAGTTTGCTTGCTGTTTCCTTGTGTTAGTGTGTCTGTTACCCATGTAATTAATAAATGTTGATTTTGAGTGCTATAAGTGAAGAGGAGAAGAGGAAGAACTACTCTGGAGTTAGTGATGTAGTGGCTTATGAGTTTATTACCACACTTAAGTCACTGCATGTGATGTGTTCTAGAAATTCAGCTAGAGTAACTTAGTGCTCACTAATTCTTTTATTTAGCAGATAGCTAGGAGAAAATGTAGCTGTAAACAAATGCTTTTCTTTCTTGTAATCTATTTGTTCAATGTGATTATTTTGTGTTTCCTGTGTGCAAATGTATATTTCTCTTGCATGTGTAACTGCAAACTGTACTTAACTCATTCACTCTTACATAAATATTATATTTACTAAAAATGTATTTATTAATTGTTAATAGCATAGCTATTGCTAAACAGTGGCAGGCTGTTGACACCTACCGCTGATTGGCCAGACTGCACTGCTGTATATTTACTATTAGAGTTCAAATCATTTGGCAGTAACAAGCAGTTGCCTAGTCAGGTAACCTGGGGTGGTAGAAAGTTGTTACCTTGGGCCAGGGAAGAAGGCTGTATTGCTAAAGAATATTACCAGCCTTCCTTGAAAACTGATATGTGCATGTGTGTGTACATGAATGTGTGTGCAAGAGTTTATTCAAACAGTTACTTTTGACAAGTGAGCACTGGAAGGCAATACAACAAAGAGAGAGTGGTAAGAAAAGCATCCGGGAGCTATGTCAATAACTTTACTTTGTGTGGTGTTTATTGTGAAGCCTGTTCTTGAGATGGCTATTCTATGCCACAAATATGACAACAGTACATATTTCCTGTTCACTCTTGAGGATAAGTTGCACTTGGTGAGCTGTTTAGTGTTTCATATTTATGTGCTTTTTCATACTTCAATCTGTGGTGTGACTCCACAGATGGTGGCCATCAGAGTTTAGAATTAAACAAATACTATTTGTGGGCTGTAGGACCATAGGTCCTGTCACCAGATGTCCCATTGGTGACAGTGGTTGGCTTCAAACCCCATTTGTCTGTCAGCAGCTAAACCTGTGCCTTTACAATAGTCTTATCAGCAGCATTTAGAAGAAGATTGTTTTTTTCTGATTCTATACATGCACATGGATTACAAGTGAAGCCAATCAGTCTGCAATTGTTTGGGTCTGTTTTAGGACTTCTCTTATATGTAGGAACTCCTACAAATTGATGACAGACTTATAAAGCATGCATAATTATAATGTAATTACTAATAAGAATATTTATTTATTTATTTATTTATTTATTTATTTATTTATTGCCATTTGTTAACCGGTTGGTCCAACTGAACCAAAGGCCCATTTTCAGTGGAGACCTGAGGACAAAAGCTCCAATTACAATTACAGACATGCCAAAAAGCAGTAATTAATACAAAGACTAAAAATTACAATAGTAATATTGACAAGAAACATTTACATAAAATGAAATCAACAAAGACAATATATTTATATATAAGTTTCAAAAAATCCAATACAATAGCAGCAGGATAATCCCCAAGTAGGAATATTTACAAGAACCTGATTGTAGATATACTGTGAAGAAGAGGAAGAAAGAAAGGCAGATAAAAAGAGAGAAAAACTTAACTTAATCAAAAGTAGAATTTAAGAAGAAATCAGTTAGAGATCAGGTCAGTTATGTTATGTTTTAGTTGGTTATACCTAACATTGTGTGAGAAAACAGCCAGGTATATGATCTTCTGTTACGTGAGGAACACATATTACGCCTTTAGTATGGGGACTTAGTATGGGGAACTATACCCATTATTTTGCTGTGCTCTCGAGAGCAGTGACACTGAGGTAATCCTGGGTATATCTGCGATCTCCCATCCATTGGTCAAGATTTCTTGAGGCCAGCGCTGCAGGTGCTCTGCCTCACATGTACGGGATTTTGTTCCACAGCATAGAGTCTTTGGGTGATGAATCGTCTCCCGCCCTTGTGGCTCTGATGGATCTAGATTTTGGTCACCTCTGAGCAGCAGCGGTGTTTACTGAATAGAGCTGGAGTTTTATCCTTTCAGGTGAGGTGGCCTCCTCAGCTGCTGCAAGTGTCAGGTCAGATACATCGTACTCAATCATTGGTCTGATGAGATGAGTAAAAGGAGACTATGACCTCCTTTGATCTAGATGAGAATCCCTTCATGATAAGGTGGGCAATGTAAGAAGGTCTTCTAACTACTTTAGCTACATGGTGTCGAATGACAGACTACTATCAACCTGGGTCCCATTTAAATGCCAAATGAATTACTGCGTCATTTATTGAAAGTCTGCTATAGTTACTGTTTTTATCTTTAGTTTTCTTTCATAATTGAAGAACATCTTTTTGTTGCCCACTTTTTTGGATAAGATCATAGGTTCTCACTAAACTTGCAGACAAGGAGGCCATCAAGAAGCTCAGCTGTATCACTGGATACTGGTGGGAGAATAACATTAAGTCGAATCCCAGATGAAAACTTGTTTATTACCCATCCTGTTATCCATTTTGATTTAAAAAACTGCTAGAGAGGTACTCTGCTTGATATTTAAGAATAACCTATTATAGCTATGGAGGATACTTTTGGTTAGGTACCGATCACTTCACCTGCTTCTTCCATCCATTGTTTATGTGGAGATGTAGGTTTACATATCTAGAGAAAGTGTTTGCTTCACCACCAGTTCTATTTAGCTGAAAAGGTTCAATGAGTGCTGGGACATTTGTAGCATGGAAGGCAAAGCAGAAATTAGTCCTCAAGATCCTGAACAGAGGGAATGGGATTTTCAGTCTAACCAAATATCAAAGAATACTGAGATTTTAGATCTTTTTGATGAGGAAAATGGAGGTCTGTCAGACTGGTGATAGGTCTATAAAAGGAGGAATACAGTGAGACTATAACGTTTTTGGAAACTGAGGCAATGCCAGGAAGGATAAACTGTGCAAGGTATCAGGATTTTCTAATCATGACAACAATGTCTTGGTCAGTGAAGTGTTTATCAGCAGAGATAGCTAAGTTCCTCGTGACTGTGCCAGATGTAAGTGGGATGTTATCTATATGAAGTGTACTAGTGATACAAGATAGACCAAAGTAAACAATGTTGCATTTCATTGTGGTGAGGGTAATCCCATGATTAACACACCAAGCATTTGTTTGGCCTAACCTTTAATGGAGAATTTGATTTCCAGAATGGGATTTGTTAACAGCTCTCAGTCTATAATAATCAACAAACTTGGTTAACTACCCATCCATCCATCCATCTGCAACTCTTTTCCTATTTTTTCACATGGGGGTTGGGGTGTCACATCCATAGGGGCAATCACCTTATGGCAGCATTCACACTGCAATCCCCTGATATTGGATTTCATGTCAAAGAAGTATATACCAAAAAGAAGAGAAGCCGGAAAAGAGCCCTATGGGGCACTGCTCTTGACTTTGTTCTTTATAGAGCTCTATATCCAGTGAACTGTATGTGTTAGTATTAAGTTAGTAAAATTTGTCAGTAATGCCAGCATGGAGGATAGTGCTAAAGACATTGCAAGGCTCGAGCAGGCAGTATTGACTGTATGCTCTTTATCCATGGCCTTGGTAACCTTTTCAAAGAACTCTCCCAGGCTGAGTAGGCATGATCTGCCTTTTATGAAGTCCAGCTAGTGTGTATACAGATATACAAGATTACCTGTATAGCTGTTTATTAGTTCAACAGTAATTCAGTACATATCCTTGCAGATATTACTAGTGAGACAAATAGATCTGCAAATCCTAGAGTCAGTAGATGAAGCACCTTTAAGCAAGGGAAGCACAAAAGCTGTTCTTCACACATTGCATATATAACCAGTGAAGATAACTGAGATGAAAAGAAGATGTTGGGATTTTGTGTGGAAGGAATTGTCATAGCTCAGCAGAAATCCAGGAATATTGTCAAGGTGACATGGAACTGGTCTTTTTAATTTTGGAAAGTGCTAAAAGGACCTGGTCCAGAGTGATTTTGAAAGGGTTGGGGGATGGTGTACAAGGTACACAGTTTGATTGTCACCTTTCAAAGGGAAACTGGCTAGGATTCAAATATGAGGGGAAGTATAATGGCGAATGGAGGGCAGTGGAATGGACGTGTGGGTGTTAATATAGTCTAATTTCATAGTATTTCTTCACTGATTTGACCAGTTTAGTAAGAGCTTTTTGTGATTTTTTTTATTGGACTTGCTTACTGAGTTAGGATTGCTATTATAATTGATTTAATATAATTGCTATTAATATATTATTATAATTTGCTATTAGATACTTGTACCTATCAAATGCTGACAAAAATAGCTGTAATTGCTATCATTGATAAAGTGTCCGTTTGATTTATTGATTAACTATTGATAATGATGAAGATTTTGTATTACCACCATGGGACATTCTCTTTTTTTACTAGTATTCCAAATGTTTGGAATGAAAAATAAGAGAATTCCTCGATATGAATAAGAAGCTAACTAGGATGATGTTTTAAGAGGCATGGTGGGAAATATATTAGTAATTTCATTGATTACTTGCATAGTACTACAACTTTTTGTCTGTGGGTGGAAATATCATATTTCATATTGATTACTGATTACTTGCACAGACTTTTTTAAAGTTTAAGTTTACTTTTGTCAAGCATGCACCCCAGAACAGTCCTAGAACACCTCCCTAGACACATCCTACAGAATAATAAATAGATGAAGAGGCAGTAGTTAAAGCAAAAAAATCTAAAGAAAGCAAACAAACTCAAGGCAGAGGCTATTCAGAATCAGGATAGTGATAGCAGAGTGATTGAAGATGCATGCAAAGAGGTAAAACAGACTGATAGCATATGTGAGCTCTTATATGCTTGATACAATATATCTTATGATACAAATAAGTTTTAGAATAGTTTTAGATTTGTTTTAGATTTGCAAGTGACATCAATAAATATAAAAAAGAATATTAACACACTACATGAAAAATACCAGGTCTGGTTTCAGGTTTCCACACCCCCAACTTTCAGTTTCAGAAATAATTAATCTTTGTCTTTAAAGTGTAATAGAGAACATCAGTCATCAGTCGCTTAGAAAGAATCTCAAACAGACTCAAACAGACAGGCAGGCAGGAATTCAGTTGCTCTTGTGTCATCTACTAAAAAAAAGTATATTTCATCTCAGAAATGTTTTAAACTTTTATCACGAAGAATTATTATGATTGTAAAAGTGAATGTTAGAACATATAAGAGACATATGGAACCAGAAAGCAATCAAATGCTCTAGCTAATCATGTCCTGAATCACTAGTATGAGTTTTCTATTGTATTATTATGGGTTATCGTGCACAAATATAATTTTTCCCTGTTGTCTAGAATTTTGGTTTTGTAGTTCCACCATAATGCTTTATTGTTTAGATTACCAGTGTATTTGTAAGTCACAGTCCTTATTAATGAGGAGTGCATTCATCTCTGCGTGTCACCATTAGCACATTCAAGAAAGGAAAATATTATTCCCATTCTTTGGAGGACAATTCTTAGTTTATAGAATCGTCAGTGTAAAGTAGCAAGGGTAGAAATAATGACAGCAACAATTTAAACCAAACATTGTTATCATAGTACTAAGTATGTTGCTTTTGCTAACTGGAAAAATAAACAATCATTTCTAAATTATTTTGATTAATTAATTCCAATAATATTTGTAAGTACTTGTTGTTAGTAAGGGAATTTCCCAGTCTGTGTCTATATAATGCACTATGAAAGACAATTCACATTATATTAACCAGTTACTGATTTTTTTATCTGTTGTCACACAGATACAGATAATGACTGACTCTGCTGAAATAACACAAAATGACCCCTCTATAATCTAACATTTTTAGGTAACAGGCTACTTAGTGTGTTTGATACTGTTGCTACATAAAAGTGCATTCAGCACTGTTTCTGTTCATTATGTAATAACAGCTGAGTAAAAGCATAAGCATAGTAAAGATGCCTTTACTTGGTCATACAGTGAATAAGGAACTCTTCAGGACTGTAGGCAATTCATAAAACAACAACTTGCTGCAATGCATAAACTGACAATGGCTGTTATCCAGGGAAATCTTTTAATTCTACTAAGTGCTTTTGTTCCTCAAAAGGGAACGTCTTCAGGAAAAATAAAAAACACTATAAAACTGCATTAAAATAACATTTAAAAAAAGTCATATGAAACCACATTTACCAATACTAAAACATTCCAATTAACAATCAATCAATTAATTAAGGCATAAAAGCAATAGTCAAGCATTATAATATTTAAGCATTTAAAACAGAATTAATAGAGCAAGAATCATTTAGTCTGGAGTAACTTGTAGCATCTAATCTTAACTGCCATACTAGCTCGTGTTTTTCTAGTGGTTCTTGGTTTATTACTGTAAGCACTTCAGCTGTTAATTAAACTGTAATGTTGACCCATTTGATCAGAAATTCATGATCAAGATGCAGCACTGCAAGATGGCATTCATCCTCACACTAAACATGGAGTGATAGCAGAAATGATTATAGCAGGAAGGTTTTCATGTGTGTCGAGGATTGCTTTTTAGGAAAACATGGCTGTCTGCCATGACTAAAGAGAATCATCTATCAGCAAAGCTAGTTCTAAGTTGCTCCAGTAGTCTAGAACTTGGCTAATTAGTTTGGCATGTGCAGGGCTGAAGTCCACTACATAGACTGCATAGGGAGTGTGGCTGCCTTACCTTCGGTGTAAGAAAATTATTTCACTGTTCATTTAAGTGCAATGATTGCCTTTGTTTCAATGAAAAATGATTTGTGGGCAAATACCATATTCTGTCAAACTCGTTTAAATGGAGTAAAATATTTTGAGTAATAACTATATTAAATAGAATTTTAATCTTCTTTTAGCAACTGTCAATTTGATACAATGTACTAACAAATGAATTGTTTAGATTGCTGCTAGGTAAACATGCATGTATATTATCTGATACACTTAACAGATAACTCTACATTCTTCCACATATTCATAATTATGGTGCATATTGTGATGACCCACCACTGCCAACCAATATGTGAAGTGGATATCCCACCTCTGGGCCAGTAATCAAGTAGCCTCAATCCTCACTACTAGAATCTGCAGGGGGACGTTCACTGAGAGGATAACAGGTACACACACGCAGTATTTCCAGATACAGCTTTGTGCAACAAGTGCAATTTCCCTTAAGAGCACACAGAGACCACAGTCAGTCTGGTGGTGGTTTCTCCCTCTTCCTTCAGATCCCCAATTAGATTCTACACTAGCACAGCTATAGAGATGAGATCTCAGTTGAGTGACCAAGTCAAGACCTCCAGCACCCACTCTGTCCAACCAGTGATTCATGCCCCTGCCCAAATAAATGACACACACACTCTTTGAGGTTTGATTTACACACACACACACACACACACACACACACACACACACACACACCTGGGAAATGCTGACACAGATTTACTAGTTATGCCCCCTTCTGTCCAGACTATAAGGTAGTTAACACTTTCACCACTCACTTCTGCCAGGTACATTAAGGCCCTTAACAAAGGGTGATCAATTTTACTGTGTAATATTAATATTAATAGAAATGGTAGTCTGACCAAGAGCAAGGCTGTTAGGATTGGCCCAGTGTCACCAAATAAATACGCAAGTACTCTCAAAACTTAAATATCTCTACAAAGATCAACCACAATGAAAATGTTATATATATTTAGTAATAATAAAACAACAAGAACATACTAAGTAGATATTCACAGTGATATATGAGTTCAAAACACAGGAAATATTTAAATAACATTGCAGGACGGGCTCAGATAAACAAAGAAAAAATAATATCTAAGCTAAGCTTCACTATATTCTTGACTGTATCTGAGTGCATTACTATACCCTAAAACTTATTAATAGGACAAGGCAAATGAGGTGATGAAGGGTTCTTCTTGTTGTCAGGTCCAAGACAGAATACAGAATGCTCTGTCTCACTAAGAGACTTCTCAAAATAATATCTAAAATATTATTGCTGGGATAGCTTGCAGAATGACATCACTTCTTGTCATCTGATTTCTAGTTCTCAGGTAAAACCCCCATTGCTGAAGATGGCAGGACTTAGCACCTACCTTTAAAAATACACATACAAGGGATTTTGCTCAGATCTATGACAATTGCATTCATTCATGTTTGCAGAGTGGTAATTAATTCACCCCAAAGACAATACAGAAAGCCTCCTAGTACAGACTTTGTGTCTCTGGCTGCATTGAAACTTGTAAGATACCTCTTTATGGCTTAGCCTATAAATTAATTTAATTTCCGATGTCTTGTCTAACATTTGCTGGACTGAAGTTAACCCTCCAGTTTCCTCTGTTAAAACAGATACATTAAACAGTTACAATACTGCATGTACATTTCTGTTCTCTGCAGTAGGCACACTGTAGTTGCATTTCAAACACAGCACTTTACAAATACCTTTTCAACATACATGTCTGTAGAAAGCAGTTTATTATACATGTGGCATACAGTTCTAATACATTTGTAACACAAGGATCTGATATGACATATAGTTCTAATACATTTGTAACACCAGCATCTTGTATAAATTAGTTTGATATTCACAAATGACATATAATTATTTACAAAATTCCAGCCAGCTGTACTGGCAGTACCTCCTTTTATCACACACATTATGGTTAGTATACCACTGGGGACTACTGTGATTCAAAGATATGAATCACTGTAGTCCCTAGTACCATACAACAGCCTTCAGGTTTTAAAGAACAGAGCACAGGAGCATCTACTATCCCAAGGCAAGTACTTGGTACTCCTATGCTCAGTCTGACAAGTGGCATTGTTTATTGTGTCAGTGCTACATAGTACAGTGATATAAGGGAGTTAAGTACATTGTAGTCTGCCTTACCAAAGAGCTATATGTAGCTCCTTGGTAAAGCACTCTATACCATAAATAACTGCCTTAAACCACCATGTTGTAGTCTTCCCTTATGCATGACTGTGATTCATAAAGATATCACAGTCATTAGGTATAAGCGTAGACAGGAATCATTATCATATTGTGGTAATGAGAGGATATGATGTTGGGCAGGATCATATTGGTGAGAACCCAGCAGAATAACTGTCTGGGGTCACAACAAACTAGTGTGTGGTAGCAGGTTTGCCTACACCTTAGGAAACTCCTTTGCTAGGATTTTTCTGCATTGCAGCTGAGTTTTTTGTTAGTTTGTTTCTTTCTTTTTTTACTGTGCTAGTGTTTTGATCAGCACAATAAGCGGTGCAACATACTAGCAGAGAAAGTGGAATACTGCACTTGGGAGCATAGCATGACTGGTAGGTATGTGATTGCTGTCCCACAGATTACCAAACTAGGACCAGCCAGTAATCTAATGCTGCTTGCCTTTTGAATTGTATACAAGCAAGATGGGGGTGATTTGAAAATGTAAATAGTGCATGTAGAACTACTTAAAACAATCAGACAAAATGGTATACCTGGTCATTGCCCTATTATATACTGGTCTTTCTGAATTGGTATGGCTTGGTCCATAGATTTACTGTGAAACAAAAGGTATTCAGAAGAAACACTCACAGTATATGCTAAGGTAGATGATAATACATATTGCTGGTTCATTATTTACAAAAGTAGTATTTACAAGAGTCCCTTCAGGTGTATTGCTTAGTGACTATATACAGGGGTAAGGTCTTGTGGAGTGGGACATTGTTTAGCTAGTAGTTAGACAGGTGCGTAGCCTAGCATTAGGTAGGTGGGTCTTGAATAGTATTTTGAATTGTGAGGGGTTAGAGATGGTTAAACTGTTCTGGGGGGTCAAGTTCCAAGTTCTGGAGATTTGATTAGAACAGACAGAATTTCCAAAGTAGTTGTTAGCTTTTGTGACTTGTAATAGAAATTTGTCAGAAGATCTCAGCTGTTTTTTTTTTAGTTTGCATGTGAAGTAGGTTGCAGAATGCCCAACATTTTTCTGGTTGGTGATGGTGCAGCAGTAGCATTGTTGCCTCACAGCAAGAGGTTCTCCCGTTCAGTTCTCAGCTGGAGTGCGGGGAGTGCCTTCTGTGTGGAGTCTGCACGTCCTCCCCGTGGTTTGGTGGGCGTTCGAAAGACATGCGTAAATGGGCGTACCTTCGCTGAAGGTTGAACATCAAGGTGGCACCTCAGCGTTCATGAAAATCTACTGCCAATCATTAGCGGATCGGAGTTCCGCTGTGGCGGCCCCTAACCGGGAAAAGCCGAAAGACAACAACATACTATGCCATGGGTCATCATTAGTTGAGTGTATGTTAGGAGATTGGGTTATTCAAGCCAGTTTAGTTGGCATAAACCAATACAGTGATGGGATCTATATGGGGAATTAGTGGCAAATTTGGCAGTCTTATTATAGCAGGCTTCTAGTTTTAATACATCACTTTTCTCAGGTTGGTGAAAGTGGCAAAAGCATAGAAACATGAAAGGAATTACATACAGATTCAGCCAGGATTACTGTAAATCCTTTGGAATGAGTTGTCTCTATAGAAGTTAAAAATAAAGGCAAGGATCTTAGATTAAAACAAATAGCTTTTTAAAATATACAGCTAATGGTGCTAATAGCAGAATTTTGCATGACAGGGAAGTTTGTTATTTGTCTGTGTAGAAAGTTAGAGTGCATATTCTGGTTCAATGAAGAGTTTGGTGGGAGTGGAAGAATATTAGATCTAGAAACAATATGAGTTTAATGTTTTCAGTGGTATAGGAGATGGAGGAATGATGGATTTAAGAAAGTCCTTTGAGTTGTTTATAGATCTAACAGAAATGTTTGTGTGTTTTGTATACATCTTTTTATTATTTAGGTAGATGATTTTTTCTGTTTAGGTAGAATTCTTTCAGTTTGTCAATTTGGAAACAGGCTGAAGTATATGACTTGTCAAAATTTCTGTTGGTGTTGAAGTTTAACCCTTGTTCTTATAGTATGTTTAATAGCTGGTGTAATTCAAGGGCATGTGTTTACTATCCCACACCATTTCCTAAGAGGATCGATTATATTCTGTATTGCTTGTAAGGATGTTGTGAAAAAAATAGGGCTTCAGTTATGTCCCCTCTGCAACAGGCAAGTATAGTCTATAATGATTTGGTAGTAATGAAGTTTCTCTTCTTTACTGATTTGGAATAAACCTTCATTAATTATTATAGGTGGGTCTTCTGGGGTATAAATGACCAGGTGAAATGCATAGGTCACTGATCACTGATAAAATTTGGAAGTTTGGCACTGGCTGTGCAGTGATGTGAGATATTGATAAGCAAGAAAAATGAACTATTTTGGACTAATGGTTAGGATGAGAGAGTCATTGCATGAAGCAATTGTGAAAATCAAACATCTGTAGTAGTTATTTCCTTATTTGCCCAGTCCAATTAAGATTGAATGCCTATAATAATATAAAGTTATTCTGAGAGGAACAGGACCTTAAGGAATCTAGGACTATGGAAAATGATTTGGAGTTTTCTGGTGGAGATTATTAAGTCCAGATGATATAGTATTTATTTTTTCTCTGAATACAAGCTTGAAAACAAGTATTGTGGGGATTGATTCTTTTGTGTGAATTTAATAGGCTATATGAGAAATATTTGAGTATTTGAAGATTAGCCAAGCTCTAATTAGAGTGATTAAAAGAGAGTATTACCTACTGATTACTGTTGAAGAAGTGGTCTCAAGAATGTCAAATGCAAAGATATTTTAAGCACAAGGTATAAACAAGGATTTCTGAAAAATAAAGTTAGATGAAACAAGTTCTAATTGTGGATTTACTACACCATTATGAAAGTATGCAATCCTTAGATTCCTGATTGATATTTTATTAGTACTAGAGGTATTCCAAAGAGCTATTGAACAGATAATTGAAAGTCTGGAAGGCGTTGTAGATATAACAGATAATTTAATGGCTTAAGATTAAGCAACTGAAAAGAATAGCAAGAAACTAATAATGCTAATAAATGGATTGTGGTTGCATAATTCCAAGTTAAGTAACAGCAAATTAAAAAAATAAGAGTGAGAAGTCAAAAATCCATGGGTCATAATCCAGTATCAGGTAGTTTGAAAAATGATTCAGAAAAAAACTCAATTATTTATGTTAATGCCAGGGCTGTAAAATGAGCAGGCATTACTGAGTTTTCCTGAAATAATTCAGTAAATTGCAGAGCTTACACTTAATGTGTCAATATAACTAAGCTTGTAAGAAAACTGTAGGACCAGGGTATAGCTTGGAAGGGAGCTATAAACAGGAAGATCATTTGAAATGCTTAAGAAATCATTAGTACAATTTTTTCTTGTCCATTTGAACCTTGTAATCATTATAACTATTAGATATTTTCTGTGAACACTTTCTGTTACTTATGTCTCAGGTTTATAATTTCTGCAATGCATGTTCTTCTGATATGTAGATTGTAATTGTGACCTCTACTGTGTACTTTAAATTGACGCAGTTAATGGAGAAGATTTCTCATGTTTTGGATGAAAATGTGTTCTGCCAGTCAAACTTTCCTTCTTCTCAAAATAAGCCAACACAGGAATGGAGAAAGGAGATTCTTTTGATAGGATGACTGCAATTAAGGTTACAGAGACTAGGCAAGTGGAGGCTGGAATTTACTGGAGAAAACTGACAAAGGAACCAAGGTATTGGGAGCAAATAATTAGATTAATTAGACAGGGAAAGGTAATAGAATGGGAAGAGGCCAAGAATATATTTGGACTACAGATGAGAGATTGCCCTCCCTATCAAGGACTGATATCAGAGTACAGGCAAAGACAAAGGAATAAGGGGATCCTAAGTGAAAGACCAGCACTGGTAGAGTTTTAGTAGATTTTAGAACAGAAACTGCTAAGAAATGGATGATTAGCAGGAGATATAAAATATTGCATGATAACTATAGGAATCAATCAGAGGTAGTTAGAAAGGACTGGGAAGAGTTATTGGATAAGCAATTCACAAAGAAACAATGGGAGGATATATGTATGGATCCCAAATATGCAACAAAGTATAGAACAATGTGAATTATAGGAACAGTACATGCAGAATAATGTTTTTGGAGGAGGAATGAGGTTTAAGGGAAGGCAGGAACTGAATGAGCTATGTAATGTTCAATTGGCAATGACTGTATAGAACATTATATGTGATATATAATGTTTTCAACTGAAAATATATCACTATGTTTTTTTCATTAATGTAAATGTATGATTGTCTGTGTCATAAGTGATAATTCAATAAAGATGTTTCTTGTTTAAAAATAAATGAAAAAAAACAAACCAACACATAAATAAAGAAGTAAAATGCAATTATGTCAATGTGAAACTTATATTGCAAGTAGCTACCAGGTAGAATGGTACAGGATATTATAGCCAGTTATTATAGTCAATCTGGTATAGGATCGTATAAGAGACTGGAACAGTTGCCTGTGGGTCAAGAACAATTACAAATACACTAAAGAGATATGTTCAGATAGAAAAGGAACTGTTAGCAATAGTGTATGGATATGATACATTCCATGATCATGTCTAGGGGTAAAGACGTTCACTTGAAACAAACCACAAACCTTTGAAAATGTATTAAGTGCTTTACAATGCACCACTGAGACTGCAGATGAGGTTACTTAATCTACAGAAATATGATCTGAAAGTGATATATAACCTTAGCAAAACATTATGAATAGCAGACATGCTGAGTGGACAGCATTTAGCAGAGAAGCATGAAGAAGTGTTAGAAGACAAATAGAAGAACTAGAGATTGGTAGTGCAATACTATAGTTGCCAAAGATGGAAGAAAAAGTAAAAGCACTTGAGAGATGTATTGATAGTGTTTAAGAAATGCAGATGTTGAAGAATTTCGAGAGAAATTCAGTCTTATTTTTTAAAGGAGGAAATAAGTTGTGTAAGCTAACAAAATAATAGTACCCAATCAACTGAGAAAGCAAATGCTTATGAGGATATATGTATCATAACTGGGAATACTGAATTGCAAAGAAAGAGAAGGAAATATAATGTGCTGGCCAGAACTGTCAACTCATTTGTAACAAGTAATACAGAGTTGTGCCATCTGCAGTGTGCATAACAACAATCCAAAGGAAGAAATTCATCATACCCAGTACCAGATCTCATCTGTGGAGCCAAGTGGGTAATGATTTGGCCTAGTTCAAAGAAACGAATAATCTCATATGTGTGGATTGTCATTCCAAGTTTCCCAATGTAATCTGATTGACAGATCTCAAGACCAGTAATATTAAATGCTCTCATATTTTACAATGGTCCACAGTTCACAGTCTGGAAGTCAGAAGAATTGCAAAGGAATGAGAATTTAAGCAAATACACTAGGCTCAGAGCAGCAGAATAGTGGAATGAACTACAACCAGTTTCAACATTTAAAAATGTTTTGATTTTTTCATGTAAAAGCAGGACACATTTGTCATAGTGCTAATATTATGTTACAATAGCCATTGAATTGAAATATTTGCTATGTCCTAACATTAAAAAGGAGGATGTTATATATGAAATGCATAGCTTTAAGGCTAAGAAGCTAAAGTGATTGGCATGTGGTGCACATTTCTGCAAGACTTCAGCTGGAATGAAGATATTGTGGAGGTTGTACCACATTCACTGTGTTGTGTATTATTTATTAAGACTGTTGACAAGTCATTGTTCAGTAGAAACTCGGGCAATTACCAAAGCCCATTGAAGTCAGTAGGGAGCCTTATTCTAATATAAAAAAGATGGATAAGTGTGATATGTGGATAGTTTGTGTGATGTATGATATTAATTATTTACAATCAGATTTAGTTTAAATGCATATCTAGCCACATTTTGTAAAACCAACAAAGTTTGAAAAACATCCATTTGTATTAACACTTTATTACAGCTCTACTTATTTCTGAAAATCTTTTATTCAATGCAAGTAATGTGGCTACAGACATTCAAAAGCAATTTGTAGATTATTTAATCATATTTGCAGTGTAAAAGCCAGAATATTTAAAAAATGTGTAAAATTCTAAATAAAATTGTGCAGCCAAAATACTACAGAAGGGAACAAACAGGTTAAAATGGACATGGGACACAACTGAAATGCACACTGTGAATGCAGCTCAGGCTTGAGGCAGCAGTAAAGTAATAGGGGAGCTGTATGTGATGACTTATGGTCAGAGACATTTGTGATTATAGGTAGAAATATTACATGTAAGCTAGAATATAGGAGACAGTGCAACACACAATTCAATATTCGAGCAGAAACTGTTTTTAAATTTGGATGCCATTAAAAATCATTGTGCACTGTTGTGATACACTTAGGACACAAATCAAAGCCATTGGGTCAGATTGTTGCTTAATTGTGAGTAAAAGTACAGAAAATACCAACTAATTTTCTAGGTAGTGCTCTTGGAAATCAGATAAAGCAACCAAATGTATTGTCTCATACAAGTATTCATAGCTTTGTGCAGGATACAGCATGTATATTTCTGACTAATCTGAATGACTATAGTGTTGCTCAGAATAAGAGTATGAAAATCAGATAGAAAAATAACACAGATGTTGTCAGAGGCAACAATGGCAGATGTTTCTCCTAGTAAGTTTGCAGACAGTTCTAGGAATGCTGAAGGTCATGATGCTATTAGAAAATGTTGTAAATGGTACAGGATTGATATTCTTTTGGAGTACCCAAAATGCTGCTGATAGTTTGTAGCGTTGTTGTGGTTTATTTACTAGCTTACCTGTCTGTATATTTCACCCAGGCCATTACCAGTCATTCATGTACAAGAAGAATTTCAGTCGGTCTTAGAAATACAACTGAACAGCAAATGGTATATAGAGAGTATGGATGTGATTGTTAAGGAAACTGAACTGACTGAATGAGCCATTACCATTGTGATAGTTGTGAAGTACAACAAATATAGATATTTAGGACTTAAACTGTTGAGGAAGGTGTTACAACTACACTTGAGGCTTTCTTCTCTGTGTTTGATACTGATCAAGAGTTTTGGCAATTTAGATAGGTTGAAGTTATGCAAAGGTTTTATATATTCAGCACATTCATGAGTACACTGCACGCAGGATTCTCATACTGTTGTTTAGAAATCATCAGCCCTCGATGTGTTTTAAATAGCAGTAGCTGAGATTAGTGAAGAAGTAGAATGTGTAATTAACAAAAAAGATGATCTTTTGTGGGCAGCTGTTGAACAAGAGTATGGTACTTTCCTTATCAGGTTACTTGTCAGGCTGATGAAAAAAGGCCGGAAATTAATTAGAAACAAGTGTCAAATCTAAGTGAATGAAATACATGAGTCATGATTTGACTTCTAATGTCTCAAACCAGACTCTGCTATAGTCACTGTGACAGCAAAAATGCAAAAACCCAATGAAAAAAATATCTCACAGGTTCTTAGGTAATACTAGGCAATAAATCTGCAGATCAAAAGGTAAAAAAAAAAAAAAAAAAAAAAAGAAACACAGAGAGACTGAAAAACACCAACTGCAGAAGCATAAAATCCAAAAATGTTTAATACTCCCGCGCCTTGGCTAACAAGCCTTTCACAGAGTTAACCTGTTTAAAAGGTCCCTCCAGTCTCAAGAAAAGCAAAACAAGATAGACCAGAGGAGAATTTGAAGATGCCCATCCAGTTATCTAGGTAACCTTGAAAGTGACAACGGTGTTACTCTGCTTGACATGTAATGGAAGTTTGTAACGGAGGTGAGGAATGCACTGAGATATGAAGCTACTGCACAAACATGTTTTATTTAACTTTGATGAAGATTTAGTGCTTTTAACTGGGTATTTGAGGTTTCATTTGTTTAGAAAAGAAAAGGAGGCCAGAGGGTTGGATCTTTCATGGCTTGAAAGGCTAGACGTTTTTGTTTATCTGTGTACTTAAGCATGCTGTTTTAGGTCTTTTTACTGCACCTCTGCTCCACCCCATGCATCTTGGCTACTCTCAGAACCTACAAGCCCCCCCCCCAGCCACTACTCCCCCGTCTCAGAGTTAGTGTGATAAAGTTTCCAATGGAGAAGAAAGTGCTCTCTAATGCACCAAGTTTGTCACAAGTGTTTTAAGCACATGCTGTCCAGCAGAACCACATGGACCACCATAGGCTTGGGTCTATATCACATAGTCGAAGTTTAATAACTTTGAACACGGAATGTTTGAACCATCCTGTTCGAAGTTAAACAACTTTGACTATGGATAAAAAACAAAAAAAAGAAAACAAAACAAAATAAACTGTTGCAAGCAAGCCCCCCCTGCACCCCCACGTGGGGGGCTGCGCCACCCACACCCCCCACTACTTCAATATACCAACTCCAACATTGCACCACATTGAACAAAATGGAAACCTCCGCTTATGGAGATTTTTGTTGAAACGCTCAAACTTCTGCAAATTCGAACTTATGGTCTCGACCATATGAGATTCAAACTTGCAGAAGTTTGACTATCTGATAGGATCCCCATAGGCACCATAGACTTCTCAGAAGGGTTCTAACAGGGACGGCTCTCAAACCATAAGGGAGATTCACATTTAGAACCACATTTATTAGGACTTATTTATACCTCCTAGTCCAACACCTGAGACCACAGCATTTTGTACTATACAGCCCCCAATAAAGGGTCCATAACATCACCTTCAGCGGTTGCCTGTAAGAGTGAGATGTGCCAACGCTTTGATACCTGCAAAGGATCTAGGAGCTCCACCAGGATTAACCAAAGTGCTGCAGTCCTCATTAACCCAGTTCCAAGTCAAAGCAACCTACCATTAGATTACTTTACCTATCAGCTGGCTTGGCTTGCTTGTTGTACTGTGTCTGAATATTGCTGATCTCTGTCTGCATTTTATTTTGAATTGAAGTTTTTCATTTAAGGTTTGGTTACTTCTATTTTGTATCTTATTCTTGTATTACATTTGTTTTGTTTTATGTTTTCTGTTCTGTTGGAGCTTTAAGAGGTCTTGGCTTGGGTCAGTTCAAAAAATTAGCAAAGCATTCCTTTCAAACCATAAATAACATCAGCTGATTAGTGGGAGGAGCTGATAAATAGCATTCCTCATTTAGCTAGAAATATCTCTATTTAGCTGGCATGTTTATTTTGCTTCTTGCTGTATTCTGCCTGAATATTGTTTATCTCTTTCTGCATTTTCTTTTTCCCACCCACCTGCTGAACCGTTGTTGTATTCTTAAACTTGGTGGCTTTTGAGTTGCCTGCCCCTACTATAAATTGGATTTTGGACACTCTTCCCAGTCCCATCATCAGCTCAGTCTACTGAGTACAGAGAGATCATTTGGGAAGGCCCACCCTCTTAGTTTCTTAACATTGAATTATTGTCTGTTTCCTCCCTTCTCACTTAACTTTAAAAAATTGCACTTTATTCAGCTGCTTTTACTGTATTTGTGTTTCTTCCTACTTTGTTACTTTATTTTGCTTTTGCTGCTTGTTCTTAAAAGTGTTCAATTGCATTTATTCTGCTGCATTTATTACTGCTTGTTAGTAGCCTGATTAAATTGTAACTGTTATTCTAAGCCTCTTAGTTTTTATTTAAGCACTTGTGCTTCAGGCCAGTTGTTTTACATTAAGAAGATTTGTATTCTACACTCTTGTGGCAGGAGAGGTAGCTTACATCCTTCTAAGTTGGGAATTGCTGGTTGAAGGCTTAGTGTGTCTGTTATTCTAAAAGTGTCTTAGTTCTGCTTTAAGCACTTGGGCTTTAGGCCAGTTGTTTTACATTAAGAAGGTTTGTGGTCTACACTCTTGGGGAGGAGATGGTAGCCCCTGCCCTTCTGAGTTGGGAGTTGCTGGTTGAAGGCTTATTTTGCCGGCTTATTTGAACTTTTTTTTCTTTTTGAAATTGTTGCACTTTGTTTGCTGTATCATAAACTGGATTCAGACCTGCTGAATCTAATTCTGTTTGCATAACGTGAGCATTAAACCAGGCCGTCTTTTGTTAGAGAGTTCCCCTGCACCCTAGTGGCAGGAGTGTGCAGTTAGAACTCATCTGATTGATGGTTGCTGGAATGGGGCTCAGTTTTGAGCTTTTGTATTGGTTCATTTGTTTAAATCAGTTTGCTCTCGTTTGCTACATAAGCACCATTTTTGGGTGAGTTTGTTTTAGCAAAGCTCCACAGGGTTTGGTTACCAGCTACTGCTCTGCTGTATGTATCTGATCATCTGCTGATCTTTGCAAAACTTAAGTAGAATTTATCACTATGTATTGCAAGTTTGAACTGCATTTTTACCATAACACTGCTTATTTGAAATGTTTTTTTCTGAAATTGTTGCACTTTGTTTGCTGTAGCATAGACTAAATTCAGAACTACTGAATCTTGTTCTGTTTGTATAACTTCATCCGTAAACCAGGCCATGTTTTATTGGAGAGGTTTCCCCTGTACCCTAGGGGTAGAAGTGTGCAGTTAGAACTCATCTCATTGAAGTTGGAACAGGGCTCAGTTTTGAGCTTTTTTATTGGTTAATTTGTTTAAATCAATTTGCTCTCATTTGCTACATAAGCACCACTTTTAAGCAGGTTTGCGCTTGTTTGCATATTGCACACTGCCCAGCAGTGGTGGGTACAGTTGGCAGTTATAGACCAAACACTTCTGCCTGCAAATTTTCCCTTAGTACTCTGCTGGTGCTTCATTAGTGAGTTCTCGCAATTGTCCCTCACTGACAGATGATACATTCAGCGAAGCTCTTGAGGTACCAACACAGATGCTAGCCACTAGGCCTTCTTATTTTTTGTCCACTTCTCCTGTCCTCTACTTTACCTGGTCCTTCCTTGTCCTTTCCCTGTTTTCTGACCATGTCAACTTACGTAGCATTATGGACGGACAAGTTCCCACAGTTTCTCCAGCCAGCCTGGTCGACATGGGCATCCTGAGGCAATATAGCAATTGCCTTATGTACACTGATAACCCACTTCTTTTAGTCCACACAAATTCATTATATGAGAGATGCATCTATATAAAGATCCTAGAATCCAGACTCTCTCACTCACCAGTCAGTTCATCTGATACTAAGCAGATGGCCAGCATGCACACGTCACTTCATGCACCTCCAAACCAACAACACATAAACCTACATATGCTGAGGTTCTTACCAGAAGCTTACCTAAACAGCAGAAACCTCCCAAACACAAACACAAGCATGATTCACATAATGCATCCTCTGCTGAACATAGCATGCATAATATATTACACACCAGTGTCTCACCAGTCAAGCCCCTAAGGCATAACACAAAAATAAACATCTTAGTCATAGGCAAATCAATTGTAAGACACACAGGTGTCCCCTTCACCAGGTTGGATAAGGAAAAAGGCCCAGGCAGCTGTCTGTCAAGTGCCAGAATCTCCCTCATCACACATGCACTCAAGTCTCTCAACACCAGGCACTGTTATCACTATGACATAGTCCATGCTGGTGTGAACAACTTGAGACGTACCTCACTGGACTATATGAAGAGAGACATGACTGAGCTCTCTGATTATGTGTCTTAAGCAGGTATGTCCCTAGCCTTAAACAGCATTTCACCTTTGCCTAAGATGATACCGCAATACAAATAAAAATGATTGACTTCAACAATTGACTTAGTTTTTGGTGTCATCCAAAGGGGATCCAGTATCTACCAGCCTGGGACGACATGGTTGACAAATCTCGATGCTTTGCTGGAGATGGTCTTCATCTGTCACCCCTGGGATTTCAGTTGCTGGCTAAGGCTCTTGCCACTGCTTTCTTTAGGCAGTGTCACAAGAACAAAATTTCCAATGTAAAAATACCCTCTAAAAACAACCCCAAGGTTATGCTGCTAAACGCTAGGAGTCTAAATCAGAAACTGCACTCACTGGAAGCAGTCCTCACCTTGGAAGATGCTGACATTTGTGCAGTCACTGAGACCTGGTTTAAGGCTGCAGACAGCACCCCAACTATACCAGGTTTCATTTCCTTGCACACATTCCGACCACAAACAGAAAGCATGAGAACTAAAGGAGGTGGTGTATCAATATTCATTAAAGATTAATACACTTCTAGATTGGTTAAACAGCATGATTCCCTTGAATTATTTCAGGTGGAATTGACTGTAAGTAAGACTCCTCTTCAGGTCATTGCCAGGTATAGGACCCCATTCATGAATCAGGATATCCACTCCGCCTACTTGGATCTACTTGAGTCAGTCAAGGTACAACCAAACACCCTGGTTTTGGGTGACTTTAATTACCCATCCATTGACTGGGTAAATTATACATGTTCTAGCTCACTTGCCCAAAGGTTGCTGGACTTTGTTAACTCCAATTCCCTGGATCAGCTAGTTGACACACCCACAAGGAACTCAAACATCCTGGATCTGGTGCTCACCAACATGGGGGACTGCTGCATCACCCACAGTGTGCGGCCATCCCTGATGAGATCTGACCACAAATCAGTCTTACTAGAAGTAACTATAACACAAGGAACCCCCCCCGCCCCAGCAACAGCTAGACTAAAATACTTTTCCAAGGCCAAATTATAACCTCTTAGTTGACAGCATCAATAGCTTCATAGCCCCTCCCCCAACTGATGGAACAGACACCTCTGCTGAGTTATACCAATGCTTTATACGAGCACCTGTACAATTGTATTGATTCTGCTATACCTGATAGAACCAAAGTAATATCTTTAATGAAAAACAAACCTGCCTGGTGGACAACAGTCATTAATAGGCTACACAATAGTAGAAAGAAATTGCTGTCTAAGAGTAGGAAGGAATGGTCTCAAAACTAGAAACCCTCCCCCCTCAACTTAAACAAACAACTAAGACACCTAGTAAAGTCCTGCAAAGCTAACTATGAATCCAAATTAGCTTCCCTAACTAGTGACAAAGAGAAGGCATTCTTTAGTTACATCTGTAACCTCAAAGGTAAGGCCCAGATTTGCGCTGAACTCTTAGTTAATGGTACTACATATACAGAACCTGTGGATATAGCAAGCCTGCTGGCTGACAGGTTCATTGAAAACTTCACTGCCCTGTCCCTGCCACATATACCCCAAAGCATCCTTAACACCTGTCCCCCACCTAGTATCTCTGAGGAGCAGGTCTTAAACACCCTCTCCAAGTCCAAAAACACAGCCACTATGGGACCAGGCAACATCCCGGGTTGTGTTCTGTATGGGTTAAAAAGAGGAATTAGCATCACTATTAGGCAAGCTTTTCAATCACAGACTAAGCACTGGCTTTATCCCACCAAAATGGAAAACAGTTACCGTCATCCCTTTGCACAAAGGGGGTGCATTCATAGACCCTAGGAACTATAGACCCATCAGCTTGACCAGACTTATCTGCAAGGTCATGGAATGAATCAACATGGACCTTATTAACAGAGATATAGGAAATATCCAAACACTCGACCCCACCCAGTTTCTCTTTGTCAAGAGGAGATCATGCCTGTTAAACTTGGCGGACTTCTTCGAGACAGCCACCAAAGTCCTAGATGAGGGCAAATCTGTGCGTACGGCCTACCTAGAATTAGCCAAGGCCTTTGACACAATCCCCCACTCAGGCATCAATGAAAAACTCACCCAGCTGGGTATCAACACATACAGTGTCAGGTGGGTTGCAAACTGGTTCACTGATAGAACTCAGACAGTCAAAATAAGGGATTCTACCTCCTCCAGCAGACCTGTAAGCAGTTCCACAGGGATCGATTCTGGGACCCTACTGTTCTGAATCTACTTCTCTGAAGTACAGGCTAAAACTAAAGGACTGTGGCTGACAAAGTTTGCTGATGTCTGCAAACTAGGAGCGATCATTGAAACTTCTAACAATGTCAACATCCTGCAAGAAGGTCTTACGCAGACTAATGACTGGTGCCAAAGTAATGGTCTTAAACTTAATACAAAAAATACATTATCATCCCCTTCGGCAAGGATGATGTTCTTGCTAACTACCACATCAATAGCAATAACCTAAGCACACAGTCAGTGGTGAGGTATCTGGGTACACAGGTTGACAGCAACCTTAACTTCAATCACCATGCCTCCACAGTGGTAAGAAGGCATTTTATATTGCTCATCTCATAAGTAAGGCAATTGCCTCCAGAAAAAAAGAGGTTATAGCCACTCTGTACACTTCTCCCATCAGACCAATAATAGAGTACAACACTCCCTTTGATATGCTCCTTTCCAAACACCTGCAGCAATTGGAGACAGCAAAGGTTCCTTACAATGAAAATTCTGGGTCTTCAAAATCTGTCTTATGCAGACAGACTGATATAATTGTCACTTTACTTTGTATCGTACAGACTGCTCAGAGGTGACCTGTGCTTTGCATACACAGCAATCACTGACCCAGCTTTAATGAAAATGCTGCACATTTGCAAATCAAATGGCACATGGGTCACTCTCTAAAAGGACCTTAACCTGGTATGTGACATCAACAGAACTTGCTGGTGAGACAGAGTTGTCTAACAGAGGTTGCCCCACCATTGGAACAAGATTCCTATTCATGTTAAACAAAGACCCTCTTTGGCCCTATTTAAGCATAATTTGGATGACTGGATGGGTCACCGGAAATTCACCCTGGGGGTTCCACCTGTGTTCCTCTTGGACAGGGGCAATAAGTGCTGATTTTAGTGACTGCTTGAACCAGCCACTCTTGGGAGCATGGATTGAACTTGGCTAGGCTTGTAAAGGCCCTGGGGCCATTAGCCCAATAACTTCCTGTGATCCTATGATCCTATGATCACTGTTTTCTTCCAGTTCACCAGTCAGTTGATTGTCTCCAGCACTGATTTACAGATCACCAACTTAGCCATTTAGGAAGTGAGTACTGTGAATGATGCTCAGAGAGTGACATGGCGACAAATGAAATTATCTTGCTTCTGACTAGATGAAGGAGAAGCAAGATGATAGGTTCAGACACGCTGGCACCTAGAATATGAAGCATCAAGTTGAAGTATGATGTGTGTCCACTCTATTTTTGGAAGAGGATTGGTTCATTCCCAAATGAGCTCATTGGCAGCCTTGGATGGTAAGATGCATCACCTTTAAATACTTTGGTTGTACAAGATTCTCTCATATGCAATTTAGGATTTTCACAATATGACTGGCATCATGTCTATCCAATGTGGCCTGGACTCCATGATGATGGAGAAACATTAAAAAGGGGTATAAGTAGCAATCAGCATATTTATTTGAATTTGTTATCCAAAGTAGAACCCTGATCACTACTGATCAATTCCAGTGTCAGTCCAGATATCACAACTATGATAGGTCGGAGAAGAATACTTAATTATCATAATGTTATCAGAGCCACAAACCAATAGAGAGTCAGAATAATGTATTAAAATGATTGCTGTGCAACAACATTAATATGAAGTGATAGGGTATGGGTATGAGCCAATGGATGGGTAGTGACTGGGAGCCAGTTGATTATTCCGACTCTCTGTTGGTATTTGGATCTGATAATGTTATGATAATTAAGTATGCTTCCATGACCTGTCATAGTTCACATTCCCAATTTCAACCCTATCAGATTAGCACAGATTTCATTTGCTTTTCTCCAAATATGCTGAAACCATAGGCTCATCCCCTTACCCTATCATTTATCTCATTCTTGATTCTTGGCCTATCAGATTCACCACCATAACATGAACGCTATTTACCCTTAGCTAATGTTTTAATAGTTTCCATTGGCTAAGATGCCATACCTATCCCAGCGAATATTGTTCATTTTTACCCTATCAGTTCCTATCAATTTAAGCTTCAGTATATTCCAAAGCGCACCGTTGCTATTGGTTCAAATGACTGCCCTATTAAATTCTGGATTTACACTCTCTCTCTTAGCAGATTTACACTAGTTTATTCAATGGAATTGTAAATTACGTAAAGATATGTAAAAGTATGTACTGTATATAAGGGGTTGCAATTGTAAAATTTACAGTAATCAACAGCACTCATCTGACCAAGGGACTTAAATGAATTAAAATAAATTGCAACTTTTTACATGAAAAAGTACCCTCATACTCTGTGGATCACTTTTTACTTCTTGGTATGTTTAGCTTGGTTGTGGGCTTTTTCTCTGTATAAGTTTTTTCTTTTTTTTATATACTATAATAACCTTTCATGTATGCAAAGGTTAATGTTTAATGGTAACAATACTAAAATTGCTATATAATTTTGAGATGCAGTGCTACATATTTATGTGTTACATTTGGAAATAATGACCTAAGTTGTCTAAGCAGTTGGTTCAAAGATGTAAAATATGTAATACTTTTCAAAATCAAGATCAGAATGACTAGCTGTTAACATGTGAAATACCAGATCTTGCCTGGATAAAAGATGGAATAGACATGTCCCACTATAAGGAAGCTCATTTCTCTGTGTTTACTGTCGTTTAAAATACTAACCATTTAGGCAGCTATGAGAGCACTAATCTCAGGGTCATTGTAATACTGAGATCTAGCCTGATGGCCTGTTCCAGATGAAGTAATATCTACAATGATTTACAATTCCTGAGTCAGGAATTTTGAAATTCTGCTACAGAACAGGTGTTTAAACATAGTGCCCTGAGTCGTAGACATGCACATACAAATGGCATGTGCAGTGCAGATTATTCCTGATCATGTGAGAAAGTATAAAAATTCTGAGGATTCAGATTTTTTTTTTTTTACTGGTACACAGAAATTCACCTCTTCAGTCTGTGAGATCTTCATCCCATTTGCTTATGGGTGAAAAACTCATCGCTGTTTGTACAAGAAAACCAGCATTTCACAGAGTTATTTGAGCAAAAATGTCTTATTATGATAGATTAAAAAATGTCAAAACTGCAGAAAGAGGAAAGAGAAAGGTGTATAAACTCTGAATTAATGCACA
The DNA here is from genome assembly GCF_019279795.1 of Protopterus annectens. Lineage (NCBI taxonomy): Eukaryota > Metazoa > Chordata > Ceratodontiformes > Protopteridae > Protopterus > Protopterus annectens. Next base: position 1,357,903,320 of record NC_056732.1, on the reverse strand, counting down.
GGTAAGTAATTTATCTACTACTGTGTTGTGCCAAGTGGAACAACCTAGGTGTTATTAAACACAGGGTTGTAAATCAAGAAATGTTTTTTTAGAGAAGAGAAAGAAGAAGCCTATTGATAAAACATATTAACTTTGATTTATTGAATGAAAATGAGTAAGCAAGTTTGTTTCTACCACAACTTAATGGAGAACTTCATCAGACAACCAGACTTAAATAGCATTAAAAAATCACATGACTGATTTAAATAAACACACATGCCTAAAGTTTACATGCACACACTCACACGTGCATATACATATATATAATATGCATGCTTTCTTGTGTGTGTGTGTGTGTGTGTGTGTGTGTGTGTGTGTGTGTATAGATAGATAGATAGATACATACATACATAGATAGATATGAGTCTACTTCATAACACTGAAATTTCATAACATTGAGACCATAACGTCGAAAATTCAAAACACATTGAAAACTAAGAGCATTGAAAGTGTGCGTCATAACATTCAAAACTACATTGCACAAGTAAATAAGATCCCCTCCACCTACAACAACACCTAACTAACAAACACACTTTCTACTACGTTTCTGCAGGGGGTCAAGCCCCCCTGCACCCCCCCATGTAGGGGCTCTGCCCCCACACCCCCCATAAATTAAATATACCAACTCCACTGTTGTGCGATCTTGGAGTTGGTATATTTAATTTATGGGGGTATGTGGGCAGAGCCCCCCACATGGGGGTGCAGGGGGGGCTTGCCCTCCTGCAGAAACATAGTTGAAAGTATGTTTGTTAGTTAGGTGCTGTAGGTGGAGAGGATGTTATTTACTTGTGCAATGTAGTTTTCAGTGTTATGAAGCACACTTTCAATGTTCTGAGTTTTCAATGTTTTGGGTTTTCAATGTTTTGGGATTTAGATATTTTGGTCTCAATGTTATGAAATTCAATGTTATGAAATTTCAGTGTCATGAAGTAGACCCATATATATATATATATATATATATATATATATATATATATATATATATATATGTGTGTGTGTGTGTGTGTGTGTGTGTGTGTGCATGGGTGTAAGGCACTGGATCTATTGTACACCGACACTACGAGATTGACAGCTCCAGGTAGGGTAATTTTCCCTTTCCTCAGGGATTGTGCGATCTTGGAGTTAGTATATATAATTATCTGTGGGTGTGAGGGTGGAGGGGAGCTTGCCACCCTGCAAAAGCACTTGTCATTAATTTGCTTTGCTCCAGGGTAATCCCTGGAGTATGTGCAGAATGTGTTAGCCTTGTACCGATGTTCTCACATCAGGATTCTTTGTGTGTAGGTGTACAGTCGATCCACTGTCTTTACCTATATGTGTGTGCGTGCGTGTGTGCATGCGCACGTGTGTATGTGTGTTTGTGTGTGTGCGTCTGTGTGCATTTGAGTATATATATATATATATATTTGTGTGTGTGTGTGTGTGTGTGTGTGTGTGTGTGTGTGTGTGTGTGTGTGTGTGTGTGTGTGTGTGTGTGTATGTACTTCACATTACTGAAGTCTTAAAACATCAACTTTCACAATAGCAAGACCAGAATCGTGAAAGTTCAGAATACTGAAACTTTAAAATGCCGACTCTGATAAAACCGAAACTGAAAATGCTGATGTATGGATTACCGACAAGAGTGCAGGAAGTAAAGCTTTGTCAATACAGGTATGTCCCTTTAAAGTTCTGTAGTTATAGTTTAAAAAAATATGGAGGAAGTTTTGTACTTGGCGGTTGTGGAAGTGCGGACAGAAAAATGAGGTAACAAAAAGGTATTTGCCCTTTTCCCCACTGTAGTGCAATCTTGGAGTTGTTATATTTAGTTGGGAGGGGTGTGGGGGACGCAGCCCTCCACATGGTTGGGTTTTAGATATTCCAGTTTGGAAAACAAAGGCTGTTGATGAAGATTGTGTCAGGTTTAGGAAGTGTGTTGGGAATTTGAAGCATTTGTTAATGTGTTGATTTTTTTATAAAATGGTTTATGTTGTGATTTGAAGAATGTGCAGTTTAGTGGTGAACATTCCCAGCAGTGTACAGTTTTGTTTTTGTTTTTTAGTACTCTTGTGGTGAAGGGAATAACATGGAACATGTGTGAGTTTTGATTCAGTGTTTTGAAAGTCAGTATTGTAAAGTTTTGTTATTGTGTAGTTTTGGATTTGTGGTCTCGGTATTGTGAAAGTTGGTGTTTTAAGATTTTGGTAATTTGAAGTAAATCCATATATATAGACACACATATATATGCGAATCACACACACACACACACACACACACACACACACACACACACACACACACACACACACACACACACGCGTCTACTACACATGATTGAAATTTCATTTGACTGAAATTCATTTGACTGAGACCATAACATCAAAAATTCAAAATACTGAAAATTCACTTGACTGAAACTCATAACATTGAAACCTTAACAATGCTAAATTTCAACATACTAAATTGTAAATTATAGACATGCACACATACAACACCAATGACTAACCCTTTCCAGAACTTAAAAACTACTTACGTACTCCGTTAACAGAAACTGAACGATATAAAAACAAACTAGGTGGGGGGGTCTATTCCCCCCACACCCGCCAATGTGGGGGTGGGGCTGTGCCCTTCATCCCCCAACTATATATACTAACTCTATGATCACACTACAGTGGGGAAAAGGGCATATACATTTTACTTACCTTACAGTAGTCTACACACTGCCACTACTATGTTGAAATTTAGCATTACATAAATAATAACTCCAGAGGCCCTGATAGATCAGGTTTCATGCTATTTAGAAGGCATCCTGGGATATTGTCTGGTCCCATTGCTGCAGTGTTCTTGGTCTTAGACAGACCATCAAGGACCTATTCCCTAGTGATATTAGGGGGAGTTATATTTAATGATATTTCCTGAGGGAAGGTTGAGGGGGAGAGAGGGGTATGGTTGTAGCTGAATTTATCAGCTAGGAGGTTTGTTATATCTTCTGACTCAGTATAGGTGGCTCCATTTACAATGAGCTCTGCACACAGTTATGTATTGCCTTTGAGGTTCTGGACATAGGTAAAGAATGCTTTGTGGTTGTCCTTGGCCTGATAGGCCAAACTTACCTCAAGTTTGGCTTTGGTATACTTTATTTGTCCTCTGAGTTGTTTGTTTAGTTTGATGAGAGTGCTTTTATCCTGCTGGGTGCTGCACCTCCTAGTTTTTGCTATGATTTTCTTCCTCCTGTTATACAGCTGACTGATTTTGTGATTCCACCAGGGTGGCTTGTTTTTCAGGTAGTTCTGTACTTCTTCCTGGTGAGTACAGCTGCCTCTATGCAGCTATTAACATGCTTCTCCAGGGTTTCTGTGAACAGTTCTGCATAGGCAGAAGTGTTCTCAGGGTTTATGGGGCTTTGAAATTTTGCCAGGGTCTCACCTAATGGCAGGAGGTTAGCCTTAGTTCTTGAATATTCCAGGTTTAGCTGGGGGTCCAGGTTTTATTCTTACTTCAAAGGAGACCATTTGGTGGTCTGATCTTATCAGGGAAGGCATTACAGTAGGGGGTGTGCAGCATTCTCCCATATTAGTGATAACCAGATCCAGTATGGTTATACCCCTGGTTGGTGTATTGATTATCTGGTCCAAGGAGTTTGTGTTTACACCAACAAGTGTATGAAGCTTACATCTACAACTTGTTACACGATACAGAACAATATACACAATTATCAATAAATGAAAGGAATATAGCTCATAGTAAAATTAAATACAATTTAGAGGATCACCTCCTACAAAGGGCAATAAATGAGCATCTTTTCAATTACCTTTTAGTACAAAAACCACTGACCCCCATCATTTTTGGAATACCTAAAGTCCACAAAGGCTTGCAACCTTTAAAATTTAGACCTATTGTAGCGGGAGCAAAGGGTATAACTGAGCCATTAGGTAAATATATTGATAGTATGACTAAAAAATGTGTAACATCAATAGAATGCCTATGTAAAGATTCATGGGAATTTTTAAAAGGAATAAAAAAATAATTTTTTACAGAGACACATTATATGATTACTATTGACATTATAGATTTATTTCCCAGCATCCCGCATGAAATAGGACTTGAATGGTTCAATGATATGTTGGTAAAACTCACAACCTTTAGTGGCAACACCATTAATTTATTAGTAGAGTTTATGGGAATTATTTTAAACAACAATTTTATAATTTTTAATGGAGAATTATTTAAACAAAATAAGGGAGTTGCCATGGGCACACCATGTGCTTCGGCATACGCAAATTTGGTGTTACACCATTGGGAATTGGAACATATTTTTCCATCAGATTGGGCCAAGTATATAGTCCACTACAAAAGATTCTTGGACGACGTATGCATCTTATGGAAAGGTACTTATGATGATTTTACAGGTTTTATAGACCATATTAATAAATCAACCAATTTTTTAAAATTTACTTATGAAGTCAACCCGAATCACTTACATTATTTAGACATTAATTTAATGAAAAATAATGAAACAAATATATTTGAATCTAATATTCACAGAAAAAGTACTTATTCAAATATGTTTTTACACTATGAAAGTGGCCACCCCTTCTTTCAAAAAAAGAGTATTGTAAAAGGCCAATTAATTAGAGCTTCAAGGATTTGTAGCACAGATAGTTTATTTCAAGCTGAAATAGAATATTTAAAAACACTTTTCTTAGAGAAAAAGTACCCTTTGAACTTGATTAATACATTGATTAAGGAAGTTTTGATGAAAAGAAAAGAACAATATGCTCCAGTTCTTGGCAAAGAACTAATGAAAAATACAAATAATAACAAGATTCAAAATAATGAAGAACACAAAAATCAAGCATTTGCATACACTTTCAATAATAATAGCAAAGAAATAGAGGCCGCTATTATTAAATATTGGCCGGTGCTATCTAACAACGCAGAGATTAACAAAATGATTCCAAAATTACCAAATTTTGTTAGGAAAAGAAATAGTAACCTCAAAAATCTCTTCGAAGGTGAAATAATTAACAACATAAATAATACAAAATTAATGAGAGGGACCTACAAATGTGAAGCTTGCAAGCAATGTACTTATATGCTTAATGATACAGGACTATATTTAAAATCTAGAAGCATGGGATTATATGCCCTAGGACATTACAATTGTAATACGAAGGGCATAGTATATTTAGGAATATGTCAACATTGCTTGTGTTTCTATGTAGGAAAAACAGAACGAACCTTGAAAAGAAGAGTATACGAACATTTATATGAAATAAGCAAAAAAGAAACAAATGCATTCTATAAACATTCTTTAATATGTAAAGAAATGGTTTTAAAATTTCTAGTTCTTGAACAAGTGAAAAATGATATTAGAGGGGGTGACTGGGAAACGTCCCTCGAGTATAGAGAATTAGTATGGCAAATTAAATTAAATGCTGCAAAAATACCAGGGTTGAATGAACATGTTAGTATAAGTAGTGTTTTAAAACAAAGAAGGGCTAAATTATAAACATATAAAAATGAATTTTAATATACATACAATAAGGATTAAATTTTAAATATATTTTAAATATATTTTAAAATATTTTTAAATAAATATAATATAGTATTTGATTATTTATTTACTTAGATATTTATTCATCTATTTATAACAACAATTATATATGATTTACTCATTAAATCAATTATTTAATTTATTATTTGTTCATAGATCATAAGGGAATATTTACTAAAATAGAAATCATATCAGTTTAATAATAATAAATAACAACAATAATATGAAAGTACCTTTCTTGTAACAATAAGAAAAAAGTCTGAGTACAAATTCATGAAATAACAGTGTTGTACGAAGTATTTTAGAAAAACTTGATTGTAAAATAAATTGTAACAACACTATTAAATGTATAAAGAAAGTTTTTTCATTTAAAACAGGTGTGCACAGTACTGTAAAAAAATCGGTTTTCAAAAAGAAGTCCATTTGCACTGACAACTTGCTTTGCGAAGATAAAGAACACAAAACCATTTAAATTGTTTGGTTTGAATGCAAGGGATTTACACAGGCAGCATAACAAGCGGTGGGTGTCCCAAACATATAAAGCATCTAGTAATGTAAAGAAATACACATATAGGTTTTTTAGGTAACATCCATGGGGCATTTCATGAAAAGGAGATAGCTTTAAGCACGTTAACATTCCAAAGGGTTTTAACAATAAAAATGGTTTTAATGAAACAATTAAACAATCAATCAATTTAACAGTTTGTATAAAAGTAAATGGCTTATTGAGTTAAAGTATCTTGATAAAGCCCGGGAGAGCCCAGGCGAAAGCGCTTGATCTACTTGTTTTACTACTTCGTGATTTTATGATTTGTGGATAATACAACAGAGCTACTTGTTTTATCTTTTCGTGACTTTGTGGAAAATAAATTGTTTCAACATAAGAAACGTTGGTTCCAGTCTGTCTTTCCAGCTGTGGTTTTCGTGGTTAACCAAGAGGTTGTCCTGCAGTTGTTTTTTGCATATACATTTTACTTACCTTACAGTAGTCTACACACTGCCACTACTATGTTGAAATTTAGCATTACATAAATAATAACTCCAGAGGCCCTGATAGATCATGTTTCATGCTATTTAGAAGGCATCCTGGGATATTGTCTGGGCCCATTGCTGCAGTGTTCTTGGTCTTAGACAGACCATCAAGGACCTATTCCCTAGTGATATTAGGGGGAGTTATATTTAATGATATTTCCTGAGGGAAGGTTGAGGGGGAGAGAGGGGTATGGTTGGAGCTGAATTTATCAGCTAGGAGGTTTGTTATATCTTCTGACTCAGTATAGGTGGCTCCATTTACAATGAGCTCTGCACACAATTATGTATTGCCTTTGAGGTTCTGGACATAGCTAAAGAATGCTTTGTGGTTGTCCTTGGCCTGATAGGCCAAACTTACCTCAAGTTTGGCTTTGGTAGACTTTATTTGTCCTCTGAGTTGTTTGTTTAGTTTGATAAGAGTGCTTTTATCCTGCTGGGTGCTGCACCTCCTAGTTTTTGCTATGATTTTCTTCCTCCTGTTATACAGCTTATTGATTTTGTGATTCCACCAGGGTGGCTTGTTTTTCAGGTAGTTCTGTACTTCTTCCTGGTGAGTACAGCTGCCTCTATGCAGCTATTAACATGCTTCTCCAGGGTTTCTGTGAACAGTTCTGCATAGGCAGAAGTGTTCTCAGGGTTTATGGGGCTTTGAAATTTTGCCAGGGTCTCACCTAATGGCAGGAGGTTAGCCTTAGAATAGTTCTTGAATATTCCAGGTTTATCTGGGGGTCCAGGTTTTATTCTTACTTCAAAGGAGACCATTTGGTGGTCTGATCTTATCAGAAAGGCATTACAGTAGGGGGTGTGCAGCATTCTCCCATATTAGTGATAACCAGATCCAGTATGGTTATACCCCTGGTTGGTGTATTGATTATCTGGTCCAAGGAGTTTGTGTTTACAAAATCCAGGAATTTCTGTGCATGTAATTTTGGTGTCATATAGGATTCCCAGTTAATAGTGGGGTAATTAAAGTCACCGATGTTTTTGGTGTTGAGTTGGATGGTTAGTGTTTCTAATAAGTTTAAATACATGGTATGTGTTTCCTGGGTCATAGAGGGGGACTTATAGCTTGCAAGGAAGTGGTATTGAATTTAACTATGGTGATTTGAACATGGATCGGCTCAAGTGCATTGTCCTGTTTGACCAACCTTGAAGTATATTTATTTTTGATGTAAATAGAGACACCTCCACCTTTAGCCCCTGCCTGTGAAGTAGCTGGTTTAAATGTGTGGAAAGCATTATAACCCTGAACTGTTGGTGTGCTGTCTGGATTATAGGATCATAGGAGGTTACTAGGCTATTGGCCCTGCGGCCCTTATAAGCCTAGCCAAGAGTTTAGCCTATGTTTAGACAGGTTCACTTTATAACATCGAAATACTGAAATGTCGAATTTCAGTATCTCGAAGCTATAAAGTCGAATGTTACAAATAGCGAACGTTCATAATCGCGAATATGAATATTTCTCAAAAATATGTCGAATTCGCGTTTATGAAGTTACGCTACATAATGTCCGGGTTTGTGTTTTGGTGGTGCGTGGTGCCGTGTGTGGATGTAGGTGTTATGTCAGGTAAGTGAGTGTTTTGTAAGGGTTTTGAGTGGGAGTTAGAGTGTGTGTGAGGGATTGGAGAATGTGCGTGTTTGAGTGAGCTTTTGTGTTGTGTTTGTGCGATCTCGGAGTTAGTATATATAGGTGGGGGGGGCGCAGCCCCACACATGGGGGGTGCAGGGGGTCTTGCCCCCCTGCTTATGTGTGTGTGAGTTGTGTATGTGTGTTGTTTTTTTGTTTATGTTGTGATGTGGGTGGTGTGTTGTATGTTAAGTGTAGTGTGTGCGATGTTTTCAGTTATGTGGTTTTGCGGTTTTTGTTTGTCGGTGTTTTGTGGATTCGGTTTTATAGTCTCGAGATACTGAAATTCTATATTTCAGCATTTCGAGGTTATAAAGTGAATCCATTTAGACAGGTCAGCACCCAGAGCCCCTGTCCAGCAGGGCTACAGGTGGAATCCCAGTAGTGTATTTTTGGTTTCCCATCCAGTTATCCAGGTTGCACTTAAAAAGGGCTAATAAGGTATTCTGCTTGATGTGGAGAGGGAGTCTGTTCCACAGATGGGGGAGCTGCCAACAAGTCCTATTGATGTCACAGACCAGGTTGAGGTTGCGTTTATGGGCTGCCCGAGTGGAGCTTGACTTGTGGATATGCAGCAGTCCCATTAAGGTGGGGTCTGAGAATGCTTTGTATGCCAGACAGAGGTCACCTCTGAGGAGTCTGTATGAAATTGAGTAGAGAGACAGGGCTTTTAGCCTATCTGTGTAGGGTAGGTGTTTGAGGCCCTGGATTCTCCTGGTGAAGAACCTCTGTGGTCTCTCCAGCTGCTGTATGTTCTTTGTGTGGTATATGCTGAAGGGGGCATTGTACTCAATAACTGGCCTTATTAGGGAAGAATACAGGGATCTTATGACCTCTTTGTCCCTGGATGAGATACCCTTACTTATTAGGTGGGCCATGTAGAAAGCTTTCTGTACAACCGAAGCAACATGGTGGTCAAAAGTCAGGTTGCTATCAACCTGGGTGCCTAAAATCCCTCACTACTGATTGTGTACTTAGGACATTGTTATTAATGTGATAATAAATGGGGACATCACTCTCCCCAAAGGGGATGATGATGCATTTGTTGGCATTCAACTTGAGACCATGTTTCTGGCACCAGTGATTTTTTTGGGTGAGACCCTCTTGGAGGACATCCACATCACTTGGGGAATCGATGACTGAGCCCAGCTTGCAGTCATCTGCAATCTTGGTCAGCAAGAGCCCACTGGTTTTGACCTGCACCTCAGAGAAGTATAACCTGAATAACAGAGACCCCAAGACCGGTCCCTGGGTATGCCGCTCGTTACGGGTCTACTACTTGAGGTGGCTTCCCCTAATTTGATTAGTTGGGTTCTATCAGTGAGGCCATTTGCTACCCATCTGGTAACATATGGATTGATGCCTAGTTGAGAGAGTTTATCTACTATGCCTGAGTGGGGAATAGTGTTGAAGGTTTTGGCCAGGTCAAGGTAGGCAGTGTGCACCATCTTCCCCTCGTCCATGGGTTTGGTGACTGTCTCAAAGAAGTCGACCAGATTTAACAGACATGACCTCCCCTTGACAAAGACAAATGGCTTTAAACCATGTTTCAGTGACTGCACAGACATCAGCATTCTCTAGGGTAAAGAGAGCTTCTGGGGAGTGGAGCTTTTTGTTTAGACTCCTAGCACTGAGCAGTAATACCTTTAGATTTTCTTGGTTTTGATTTGCTATATCAGAAGTACTTTCAGTTTAGCATTGCCTAAAAAAGGCACTATGGGGAAGACAATGTTTTAACTAATAATCAAAAGCCTACATGGCAGAGGTGCAGACCATCTGTGGCAAAGCAGCATGGTCTGTTGACTACCTCCTTCCATGCTGACAAATATTGCACCCACTTAGAATGACACCAGAAACTAAAACAATTATTAAAGTCAATCATCTTTTGTTCATATTGTGGCATCACCCTTGGAGAAGGTAAATGCTGCTCAATGCTAGGCTCATACCAGCCTGAGACACATATTCCGAGAGCTCCATCATGTCTCTCTTCATATAGTCTAGGGAGGTACATCTCAGATTATTTACTCCCACATGGACTATGACTGAGTCATATTGGTAATTGTGGTCCAATGACCTGAGTGCATGTGTAATGTGATGGATCCTAGCTCCTGATAACCAACTGACCATAACTTTTTCCTTACTCGGCCTGGTGAGAGGGACATCAGTGTGTCTCATGATGGAGTCTTCAATGACTAGAATGTTGGATTGTGTGGTGACTTGCCTTATGGGATTAGAGGTAGAGGCTCCATGAGATGTAGCTCTATGTGCTGATGTGGGTGTCATTTTGAAGAGCGCATCTGAGGCTGCTGAGGGTATTTTTTATGTGTACTTCATCTAGGAGGTCTTTGTGGTTTAGGAAGGTTAAATGTAAGTGCCTCAGCATATTCAGGTCTATATGTTGGCTTTGAATTTTGTGTGATGGGTTCAGCATGTGTACTACTGACAACCTTATTGACATTAGGAGTACTTTTATGTGAGAGCTTTGCCTCCAGTGACATTGTATAAATACATCTCTCACATACCATATCAGTTTGAGAATTAACTGGTTGTCAGCAAACCTAGTAAACCAGTAAAAGTTTTAATTGATTTTAATTTAATTCAGTTTACACCTATTTTGTCCTGTTAACGGGCAGAGTATGTTATTATTTAAATTGAGTGGCTGCTTTTGCTTTTTGAGATCTGATGAAGCGTGGTTTATCCACGTGAAAGTGCTTATCCTGTTGTTTTATTTGTCAAATAAACTGGATTTTAGAGCCTTGGTGGTCCTGCCTTGTTTTTTTCTACTTGATTATATTTCGTTTTCTGGGTTTGGACCTATGGGCAGCAGTGTGTACCTTTGTGCTGATATTTTCTGTTTTTGTTTGGTGTCACTGCAGCCACATGGCTGAAACAGCATCTTTAGTGTTGGATTATAGTCCTACAAGAGTGGATTTACAAATGAAATGGAATAATATTTTCATGCAGCAGAATAATCCGCTGCTAAACTTGGATTTGGAATGTCTGCCTGCACCTTTATCTACAGGTACTGTTGATAATATTCAAGAGTTCAATGGTTTATTAAAAGAGCTTGAAAATGATCTCTATAAATTGCAATGGCTGGTCTGGCAGTGCCAGCACTTAGAAGCTAGCATACATTTTCATGTTGCTCCACGTGGGATGAGGGTACTGCGCATACCGACTTATGGGGATACTCATCGTGAGTTACTAAAACGTTGGCAGCAGCTCAACATTGAGTTGGGCTATAAGTATATGAAACTATTGATTGACTACTTTGGCCCAATAGAGGATGAATTAACAAGAAAGGTAGAGGCATTACACAAAGACTTGTCTCGTCGTTTTAAAGTTGAAGTCTACATGGACATGTTAGCTAATACTTATATGAATATCTCATTGTATAGTAACAGACTACAACAGATTAAACAGCGTAAATTGTAACGTGATTATAAGGACTTTAGTCTTGGCAATATCTTTGTATGGCTGAGAAATAATACAACAAACATTGTTACTGACTCTTTCCACACAATAAGTTTGACTTCCAGCTCTGTGGGGAATGATGTGCCTCATGGGTCTTCTGTCTCTCAGCCGACTATTGTTTCCACCATTAATTTGAATGAACCAGCAACTATTGCTAATAATATTCCATTGGAACAACTGGAACCCTCGCTTGTTTCGATACAGGATCAAATGCCACCACCTAATCAACAAGCCCTGCATAATTCTGTTTCTGGTGCCAGACCTAAAGTGTTACCATTACTGAATATGGAACATTTTTTACCGTTGCCTGTGAAGACACGTACAACGTCCCAAACATGGTCCAGCAGCCAGGGTCATCGGAAAATTAAATACTCAGGGGAAGGCAGCAGTGTGAATCGACAAACCAGGAGATAAATTATTTAGTTTTTAATCTCTCTGACCATGTTTTAACCTTGGCTGAGTCCTCTTTATTAGATAAAGGGTTATCTTTTACTGATCTGAGAATGTTTGGGTGTAGCATTGCCTTGAAATTGTTACATATGAAAGACTCTATTCAACAAACTGGACTTAATTCTTTACTGAAATGTAAGTGCTCATATAACCCTGTTTTATAACATATGTTGATTGTTTTATTAAAATTTGTGAGAGGGATATTTATAAACAATTCTATAATAGAAATGCGAGCAAATGTTCATACTTTAATTTGAATGCCGGTGAAAGGGAGGCTTTACGGTCTTTACAAAATGATGTTAATATAACTATTAGACCAGTGGATAAAGGTGGGGGAATTGTTTTAATGAACAGTGTTGACTATGTTAAAGCTATGCATGAACTGTTACAGGATGTTGATACCTACGTTGCTATTGATGCAACATGTTTTATGAATATTGTTAGGCAGGTTCATGATAATCTTTATGATTTGCTAATGTGCAGGCAGATGGACTATGAATTATATTGTTATTTGTTTGTAGAATATCCCTTTATTCCATATATAAATGGCCTACAGTAAGTGCATAAGTCCCTACATCCACCCCCCATGAGACCCATAGCTATAGGTGTTGGGTGGGTGACTGAAACTATGTATGTTTTCATTGAGCAAAAATTGGGATCAGTAGTGAAGTGAATACCTACTATCCTGAAGGATACTACTCAGTTGTTAAATGATATAGATCTATATACCAAATAGTCTTTTCCCTGGATGTATATTGGTTAAACTAGATGTGAAAAATGTTTTCACCTCTATACCTAATGAGTATGGTCTGGATGATATTAGGGAAATCTTGAATGATATGGATTTGATGGGGAATAATGATATGATATTATTATGTACACTGTTGGACATGGTTCTCTCGAATAATGTCTTCATGTTTGATGATGATCAATTCTACCTACAGCAATGGGGTGTCACTATGGGCATGCCTTGCGCGAATTCTTACACCAGTTTGGTGGTACATTATTGGGAGAATATGTTCCTGTTTAATTGTGTTTATTATCCAAATATCTGACTATATATGTGGTTTGTGGATGATATTTTTATGTTATGGGATTGGGAGCACTCTGGTTTATGTGACTTTATTAACTATCTGGAATCTATGACTGATTTCTTGAGGTTTACGATGACATCTTCTGCATCTAGCATGGATTTCTTGGATGTCACGATATACAAAGATTACTCTGGTATTTTAACTACAGGTTTATACTGGACATCATGGTGGAAAAATGGTTTATTGGACTTTAGTAGCATGCACCCCAGATTTATATTCCCCGATATAGTGAAGGGGCAATATTGTAGAATGAAAAGGATCTGTAAGGATCCCATTGAATTGAGCATCTGGGTTGACTTTTTAGATCGCTTGTTTGTGGATAAGGGGTACAGCAGGTCCGTATTAGACACAGCCAAGAATGAGGTTTTTGGTGATAGTAAACCACCGGAAACTGGATCTGGCAGACGCTTTAGGGGTAAGAGGCTTTGTTTTACAACGACGTTATGCCAATAATAATGCCATGATAACAGAGATTGTCAGACAGAATTGGCATGTGTTCACTATAGATCCCATTACAGTTAATATAGCTGGAGAAACACAGTGTTTTATATATAGGAATAGCATGAATCTAAAATGACTTTTGTGCAAAGGCAAAGTTAAATGTATTGAAAATGTTGAGTGTTTGAGGTTTGGTACTGTGACGACTGGGGATAGATGGGTGAAGGCTGCCAACCTAGTCAAATAGAATTTGATATATAATTCTATTAACTGTATAAATAAATGTAAAATACAGGCATGTTTTCTTGATAATAAATGTAAAATACAGGCATGTTTCTTCAGTGTAAAGAATACTGTGAAACGTGGAACTGCAAAATATGTGACAACATTGCACTCTACTGGCCCAGTGAAGCATGTTGTGACCCTTTCATGTTAGAATTTGGCTCCACTGTGACTGGATGAAGGTTTCATGCCCATTGTTTTAAGGCTAAAGTTTATGATCAGAATTTAGATGTGGAAGGTGCTTTATTGCTCTAGTTTCTGTTAGAATATACATGTGAAATGTCTTATATTATTATAAGCTTCTGTGCAGGTGTTAGATTGCTAAATAATGCAGTTTGTTTGCCTGGGAAAACCTAAGCATCAAAAATTATGTAATTTGGGGAGGGACCCAGCAAACATGTTTGTTAGTAATGTTTAAATACTATTTCTCAGAAGAGACTGGAAGCATTTTGACTTTGGACATACAACTTACCAGCATTCTGCCTTATGCTCATGTGTAAGTTTTAGCACTGTGATTTCTTGTAGGAATAGTTAAAGCTAGTAAAGATTAATTAGGTATTTTTCTTTGAAGTCAGAGCTGTCCTACTGTATTATTTTAAGTGTCTGTGTGATCTCTGAACTCTTAGATATCTCTGTGGTGTAGTAGTTTTTTCTTGTGTTTTAATTATTTATTATTAAATATTTTTAAAACCTTCCACCTGTTGCTGATTTGTGTAGAGATAAAGCTCTAGAGTACATTGCATATTTATAGAGGTTATTGTAATAGGCCACTCTAAAGTAAGCTTCGACTGTTAGTCATACTACCATTGGATATTGATATTGCACAGTAATAATTGGACACCCTTTTAACAGCCTTTTAGTAGCTGATATTATTAACTGAGTGGTGGCAGTAATTATTACCATATAGTCTGGGTAAAGGGGCACAGTTAGAGAATCTGTGTCAGCCTTTCCCAGGAGTGTCTGTGAAGTTGTATAAATACTTATCTCAAAGTGTGAGTGTGTTGTGTCAGCTACATGGCAGGGACACGAAGCACTGGTTGGACAGAGAGGGTATAGCTGTGCCAGTGGGGAATCTTATTGGGGACCTGGTGAGCAAGGGAGCAACCAGCCCCAGACTGACTGTGTTCTCTGTGTGCACTTAAGGGAATTGTACTTTACTGTGTGCATTAGTTATCCTTTTCTCTTCTAGGAGACGACCTCCCTGGTGTTAGTAGTGAGGATTGAGGCTCCTTGATTGCTGTGCCAGGGCATGGTCATCACAGGTACCTTCCCTTGTGGAAACTGTAATATGTGTATAGTGATATGCACAACACAGTTTTTCAGTCACCCTGTTTTGGAATTTAAATTCTCCCCTAGATTTTGTGCCACATGTGATAGTTGTAATTTAGCGTATCTTGCCAACTGTAATTGCTGTGATTGTTTTTACATTGGAAAGACTTCTAGGAGGCTGAAGGACAGGATTTATAATCACCTGTATGACATCAAGAACTTTAATTTACAGAATGCTTTGGCAAGGCATGTTGGTGGGTATAGTATGCATAGCTTTAGTTTTAAGGTTCTACAGCTTGTTACTAAGAATGTAAGAGGGGCTAATTTAAATAACCATCTGGAGTCTGTGGAATTAAAATGGATACTTAGGTTATGCGCTCACATTTATCCTGGATTAAATAATTATGTGAGCATAAAACTTGCACTAGAGGCACGGCCCCATAAATAACTGTGTAGACAGTTTTATGATTATGTGCTGATGCCTTGCACTTTAATGTTTTAAAGTTTTAATTGATTTTAATTTAATTCAATTTACTCCTATTTTGTCCTGTTAATGGGCAGAAGTAACGGAGACAGCAGGAAAGTTCATATCCATGGCAACAGACCCTTTTTTATTTATTAGACAGTTGGAGTGAGAATATCAATTACTGTCAGGAGTATCTGGTTTGCAACTATGTGGACAGTGCTTGTCACTGCAAACTAGTTGTCCTGTATGCAACTAGGTATTGGAGAAATTTCAGTTGCGCTTTTACCAGAAAAATGTTATTCAAGGTGTCTGAGTCTGTACATAGCACTGCCAAACACTTGAGGGGAAACTAATACATTGACCTAGAAAATTTAAGGATGACGTATTTAGGCAGATATTCTGAAGTTAGAAACAAATCAAACAGTACTTACCGAAAACAAAGAATTAGCTTGTCAAGAATGATGAAAAGAGGGGAGTCACATGAATGGCTACTACTAATGCTGGTCTCAGCACAGCTTCACTCTGTTGGGATACAATGCCCCTTTGCTTCTTCTCTCACCAAAAGCAAAATGTTAGCACCAATCCCAAGAAGAGAAGCAGGACACTGCCTGTTTAGTGATGCACAGTCTTGTCCCAGATGAGGGGTCTGTAGGCTTGTAGCCTTTCTCTAGTAGATGCATCTAATAGCAACCAGACCAAACAGGTACATTAAGCACAGACACTCACTCTCCAACCAGAAAACAGTCAGGAATGAATGCACTCTGCTGCTTCTCTCACCAGAATCAGAATATAAGCACAAATCCCCAGATGTCACCTATAACACATTTATTTGGCTTTCTGGTGATTAGCAGTCTCCAGGAAATAGTATCCCTGTACTCCTTCTCTCATCAGGACAAAATAGAAGCACTAATCCCAAGATGACTACTGAGAGGCAGAATGTGGGCTCTCCAATAGCTGGTGGTCTTGCAATAGATGCTTAAAGGTAAGATGAAAAAAATGGTTTATACTAAACACTGCAGTGTGCACTAAGCAGTTGAAAATGAAAGTGGGTAACTTAAGTTTTAGCTGTCTAAAAAGTTAAGTTTTAGTGGAGAGACACTATTTTTAAAAGAGCAAGATAGATTGAAAGGGGGTGGGTACTTTTGTATTCTAGTACTATGGAATACAGTAGGATGGCCAATAAATTTAAATAGTTGAAGGGGGGTGATTTCACAAAACAATAATCTTGTGCTTACTCACACCAGCCAGTGAAAGGAGTGAGGGAATGAGATATATGGTTAATTAACATAAGGGGTAGGCAGCTAGAAAGACAGTTGTGTTTAAGAACACAACAGTAACAGGGTGGGAAGGTGGGAAAATACTATCTGACTCACAAGAGACAGAGCTGTGGTCTCTTTTCAACTCTTAATATGCAGTTAAAAGCAAAATACAAGTAAAACACAGTGTAAAGAAAACAAATCACAGTATACAAAATAGAAAAAGGCAATAAAGTAATACAAAATACAAGAAATAAAAAAAAAACTAACCTTTCCCTCACAGCAAGCTGTGGCATAGTCTGAGTGAGCCTTTCCAGTAAAGTAACTTACTTAGAGCAAGGCAGATGTGGTGAATAGTGCTTCTTGATGTTGTCAGGTCCAAGACAGAATGCAGAATGCTCTGTCTCACTAAGAGACTTCTCAAATATTACTGCTGAGTTAGCTTGCAGAATGACATCATGTATGGTCATCTGACTTCTAGTTCTCATGCCAACCCCCATTGCTGGCAGCATTTAGCATCTACCTGTAAAAATATCCAAACAAAATATTTGGTAGATGCTGGAAGTAATAAAACAACTGCATTCCTTCATGCTTCCAAAGTAGCAATTAGTTCACCCCAAAGACAATACAGAAATCTTCCTAGTGTAGACTTTGTGTCTCTACTGCATTGAAACCTGAGAGATAGCCTCTTTATGCCCTAGCCTATAAAGTGGTTTCATTTCAAACATTTTTTAAAAGTCTGCTGGACTGAGGTTAACCCTCCAGTTTCCTTCGTTAACATATACATTTAAACAGTTACAATAGTGCATGTACATTTTGGTTCTCTTCCAGTAGGGCACACTGTGGATACATTTTAAGCACAAGCACTTTACAAATACCTTTTCAGCACAAACATCTGTACAAAGCAGTTTGATATACACATGACATACAGTTCTAATACAGTTGTAACACAAGCATCTTGTATAAATTAGTCTGATATTCACAAATGACATATAATTATTTACAAATTCCAGCTAGCTGTGCTGGCAGTACCACGTTTTGCCACAGACCCTCCTGCAAAAACATGTTTTTTGTATTTTATGCTTCAGGGTTATTTCTGTGAACATGTGTATTGCTGTGGCAGTGAAATCCTGACACTGTTCTGAGTCATGAGAAATGATTTATCATGTCATTAAGCACATTTGTTCCTTGGTTGTTGTTGCTGTCTTTCGGCTTTTCCCAGTTAGGGGTCGCCACAGTGGAACTCCAGTCCGCTAATCATTGGCAGTAGATTTTGACGAACGCCAAGGTGCCAGCTCAACGTTCAGCCTTCAACAAAGGCACGCCCATTTACGCATGTCTTTTGAACGCCCACCCAACCATGGGGAGGACATGCAGACTCCACACAGAAGGCACTCCCTGCACTCCAGCCGAGAACTGAACGGGAGAACCTCTTGCTGTGAGGCAACAACGCTACCACTGCACCACCGTGGATGTCCTCACATTTGTGCTGGACTTTTTTCCTGTGGTGGTTCCTTGCTCCATTTGCATAGTTCCTGTACCTTGTATTATAAATAAATATATGTATAAGCAGGTAGATAGATGCATAGATATATGGTTATATGTTACTTGGTCATTGGCTGTTTTTGTCACATATGGATATGTGTTGCACAAGTGTTCATTTGGTACATTTGTAAAATGATATATTTTAAGTTGGTATTGCTGGCTACAGCATAGTTCTGGTTATTTGTGCTTTGTTGTAGTTGTGTGACCATGGATATAGTATTCATACTATATGATGAAGGTGTGGAGGAGATCCCCTATGCCGAAGCATGTAGAAATAAATCCCCCATGTCCATAAAAATATTTTTTGCTGTTCTATCTGGGGTAGATTTAGGTGGATATAGTAGTTTTAATATTTTGTATTTTTTTTAATAGTTGAATTCAGTTTTGAACACTTTTGTGCTAGTTTGTTTAAGCTAGGTTTTGGTTGGTAAAGTAGCTGTGGTGTCTTTTTTATTTATATTTGGAGTAGATCTATAATGCTGTTTGCAATTAGAAATGCAAATTGGTTTATTAACATTTCAATTGCTTATTTTTGATATTTGGTTTTAGCAATCCATCTGTGCACTCCATAAGTTTGTATGATGAATTACGCAGTAATGAATGTTATTGACAAAGTCTTCATACTAGAATCAGATGGGTCTATATCACTTTATTGAAAACACAGTACATCAAATACCTATTTATCGAACTCAATAAATTGAAAGCTAAATTCAGCAAATGATCTCTTTGGCAAATTTTTCCCCAGGGAAAGAAATTATTTGGCCATCATCAGGAATTTGCCCTTTTCCCCAAGTGCAATCTCAGAGTTGGTATTTAGTTGAGGGTATGGTGTGGGTTTTAAATTATGTGGTTCTTGTGATGGTCGCTAGGTTGGTCCACTAGTTTCTTTCCCTAGGATTAAATTATCTGAAGAGATCACTTGCTGAATTTAGCTTTTGATTTAAAGTCACATATTTATTTGCTTAGGCATTCAACCTTTACATTTTCAGTAAATCTGCTCACACCTATTTATTTTAATTTTAAATTAGTGCAATGTCTATGTCTCATTATTAATTATGTGTACTTTGAAATTATAAATAAATTGTAAATACAAAGAAAGAAAGAAAGCAAAAGAATCAATGAAAAAGAACTCATAACAATTAATCTAACTCTCACTTAGATCAATCACAACTGATTCCAAGATGGCTGCCAACCTGACCAGGCAGATTTACCCAAGGGAGTAATTTAGATGGAACAAAATAGTATAAAACAGAACAGCTAAAACAAAGTACAAGCAGCACTATCAGGCAAGACAGTGTTATCTGAAAATGTCTAAAATGTTATAAAAATAGTACAAACAATGCAAAAACAGCTCAAAGTACCTAAAAAGTATAAAATAGTAACAGGTAATGCAAAAACAGCTAAAAATGTCTACAATAGCTAGATGACTTTGGTGCAGACAGAGAAAAAGTAGTATTGTTCATAGGTTGGTACAAGGCTATCGGCCCTAGGGTCTATAGAAGTCTAGTCATAACAATTCCCTGCCTATTTCTTCTCACAATATTTACTTCCCTGGACCCATGTCTAGCAGGGTGACTGATGTGATCTGATCCTTGGGGTGAATTTCCTATCATCAAGGTTCCTTTTGAAGAGGGCCAAGGAGGCGCTCTGCTTGACATGTATGGGTCTTTTTCTCCCTTTTCAGAAGCAGCACTTAATTAAACAATGAGGGCATGTGGCTCAGCTCTCTGTAGTCTCTTTGGGAAGACAAAGGCTGAACTGCATCCTGTGCAGTCTATAAAACAGAAGAAAGCAAAATAGTTAATGAAAACTAGGTGAAATCTGAAGTCCGTGTACTGTCTCTTTAAGTCAGTATCTAATTTTCTTTCCATTTATTCCAATAGGATTGATAGTGTTTTTCAACTTTTTGTTTAATTGTCTTATGGTATAAGGCAATCAAGTTATTCTTGGGAATTTTCTTTCTGTCAAATCCTTAAAGAAAAACTCATCCAATTATTTTTTACAGAAAATAACTAGATTTGTGTATCAGATAATATGCAATTAACAAATGATATGTAATTACTCCATCTTGTCTGTTCTTGTTACTGCTGGCTTCTTTCTGCCTTTTTGCTGTCATAAGAGCTATCCTACACTATATTCATACTGTCATTTCTCTGTCATAAGGAATCCTTTTCTAATTATTCATCTCCTGCCTATGCTAAATCCCCAGCCTCAGGAACCCTGAGAGTCTAAGTATGACCTTAGAGTATTACTGCTGCTACCTGTGGTTACCACTGCTACTTTATTAGCTGCATACAACATATAAAATCATAACACAAAGACTGTACACTTGTCTCAGTACCTGAAATTACAAAATGGTGGATTGCAGCTAGGACAGCATATGCTCATGCACATATACATGTCTAGTGCATGCATAGTGATATTATCTGTAGCTAAACTACCTAATATCTTAACTATATAACTGAAGGGGAAGTAATAAATTATATAAAAGTAGCAGGGAAACAGTCACATCCTACTTAAATATGCTATCTATATAAAGAAATGCTATTTACAATGTATACAGACACATGTGTCCTGAAAAATACTGAAACAGTTTGCAGTTTATATCTCACTGGTACATGTTTTCTGCATGATTTCATGAGTATTTAAAGATTGCAGTTTCCTCCCATATTCTTAAAATATTCTGTTTCACTGCCTACATAACTCTTCCTCTTTCTGTCTCTCTCTCTCTCTATGTGTGTGTGTGTCTATATTATAACTGCGAAAGCCCGTTTAAGTGAATACATAAACGTCGACACATATTGCGTGAACCGCAATACACCGAACACCCTAAACCGTGAAATTCAAAATCTCAAATCAGCATAGTTGACCCTTCTGCGGTATAGCTCCGTAAGGTAAGTGTACGATAGTTATGGACCTTAGGGTTAGGGTGCGGGTAAAGGTAAGTGCATAAATAGTAATGTATGTAAGTTTTAGTGTAGGGTTAGAAGTAGTTTTGTTAAGTGTATGTGTGTGGATTATTTATTTTGTTTGGGTATAGCTAATTAAGGTCAGTGTGCGATAGTTATGGACCTTAGGGTTAGGGTGCGGGTTAAGGTAAATGCATAGACAGTAATGTATGTAAGGTTTAGTGTAGGGTTAGAAGTAAGGTTTCAGTTAGTGTATGTATGTGGTTTATTTATTTTGTTTGGGTAGGTAGTATGTACAGAGTGGTGGGCTTGGCCAGCTATGCCGGTTCGAGATTTTGAATTTCGCGGTTTAGGGCATTCGGTGTATTCATGGTTGCCGCAATATGTGTCGACGTTTACGTATTCACGTAAACAGGCTTTTGCGGTTATACTATAGACCCATGTGTGTGTCTGTGTGTGTGTGTGTGTGTGTGTGTGTGTGTGTGTGTGCGTGCATAGCCGGCCTTAGGCATAGGCCAACTAGGTGGCTGCCTAGGGCACTGCTTTTCAATATTTATTTGCACCAAGTGGTGTAGTGGGGGGCACCGTGGAGCCCTTTTGCCTAGGGCACCAGTTGACCTAAGGCCGCTCCTGTGTGTGTGTGTGTGTGTGTGTGTGTGTGTGTGTGTGTGTGTGTGTGTGTGTGTGTGTGTGTGTGTACCCTTGCTCTTGACTCTAGCACTGAAAAGGACCAATCCACTTGCCAGGATAATAAATCAATAAAAAAACAAATATATGCATAAATCCTGTTGTTACTAAGGTCAAACTACAGGTAAATATCAAGTATCATTAATAAAAATGGATTACTGTGCAACATCAAAACTAATATCCCCTCCCTGCAAATATACTGACAAGTCAAACTTGCTGAAACTTGCACCCACCAAAACTTCCTCTTCATATTTCAACAGGACAGCAGTTTTCTCAAATGCTTAAGTCAGGGTCTCTAGAGTTCAGCTAGGCTTTTCTCTGTGGTCTGGAGGATAGTTCCATCATGTTAATCTCATCTAAGTATGATATTCATCTTGCAGAGGCACTTGAATATCTCTTAGGCAGAGAGTTGGCTTTGGAGTCTGTTATCTGTCTTGAGCAATGTAATGTGTCATCCATTATGGCTAGTGTGCAGCTGTGATCATTCTTCCCTCCCAGGTAACTATGGACATATATCTTTCTCTTGGTACACCTCTGGTCATCTTGATTTAATAGTCATCAATTCCAGTTGACATAATTCAGTAAGAACATTTCTGAATTCTATAAACAAAGGGGGAGTTTCAACTTTCCATTTTCTCGTTATAACTTTTCTAGCAACTGCTAGTATAGACCATAATAATGGATATTTCATTATTTTAATACATTTAGGAAATGGAGTGTTAAACAACATCAGAGATTTAGATAAGACAAAATTATCCAAAAAAGGGGCTTGAAGAAAACTATTAATATTTTCCCAGTATTGTTTCAGAGCTACACAGTTGTAGAACACGAGACCAATCTGCTTTGGTCTCTATTTTACATCTCCAACACAATACTCTTTTCTTACCAATCTATTTTAATGTGGGGTATGTAGAAAACCCTATACATACATTTCCAAGAAAATAATCTCCATCTGAGTGAGAAAGTAGTCAGCTTAGATGATTCCAAAATTATTTTGTTATCATCATCAGAAGGAGGATTATTATTAACTAAGTAGAAACAGTTCCAATAATTACCCAGGATACATTCATTAAATTAATTCTGCTGAGTAAGCATAATCAAAAAATTATTAATTTGAGAACAGATGTTCTTGTGCATAGTGGAATTGAATTAATTTTATCAATCATAAACTGTCTATATGATTGTAGCTGTAACCATGAATCTTTATTTAAATCATATCTAATTGTTAGGTAGTCTAAAGAGATTAATTTATCCCCAGCCAAGTACTGAGACCAATAGATAAGATTCTTATCTTTAAGCAAAATCATGTTAGAAGAGTTTGTGGTAGAAATAATGTTTTTGTGTAAGCAATAGGAAACAAAATAAACATCCAGTATTTATAATTTATATTTCTATAGATAAAATTTCGAAGTTCCTTTAATAGGAGTGTCATATAATAAGGAAAATTTCTTGGAAGTTTATTCATCATAGAATAATTTTTTTAAAATCCAAATAAATAGATTGTTTAAAATTAATAATTTATTAGAATTAGACATTTCATCTGTATTAAAGCAGAGTACTTCTTGAATTTTTTTTCTATTTGGCTGAAAAATGTTCATTGGTTAACAAAGAAAAGGTTTTGATCACAGAAGAAATAAAATATATTTCTATATCAGCAAACCTATTCCTCCTAAGAACCATTCCCTCATATGATGTGTAAGAGCTACTTTGGGTTTATTTGGAAACCACAAGGACTTCAGAATCATTGAGTTAAATTATTTTATTAAAACTTTGGGAGGTATTAATAATGTGGATTGTATACTATAAAGCATCTTAGGTCAAATTATCATTTTATTGATTGAAAGTCTCTCGTTCATTGTAAATGAAAGTTTATTCCATTTAATTATAAGATTTCTAATAGAGGTTAAGTTATTGTTTATAATTTAAGCTTATTATATGATTTATATTATTAGCTAATATAATTCTTAGATAAGTTAAGCAATATGTTATAACCAAATAATTAATACATTTTTTGTCCCAATAACTGGTATTCGAATTAATAGAAAGTATTTTTGTTTTATTATTATTGAAAATTAAACCAGATTACTTTTGGAAAATTTCCAGAATGTCAAAAATAGCATGAAGAGATTTGTTAGTTCATTTAACAGTAAGAAGAATGTCATCTGAAAACAGTAGTACTTTGGAAGTCACTTGAGAATTTAAACTAAAACCCTCAATATCTAAATTCATCCTTATATGATTAGCTAGGGGTTCCACAATGAGAGGAAAAAGCAAAGGAGAGAGAGGACATCCTTGTTTAGTCCCTTTATATATTGGATGTTTTGAGAGATATAAGAACCAGTCTTTATGTATGCCTGATATCCACTATAAAGATGAGTAATATGTTGTATGAACTTATAGGAAAAATGTAATGTTTCTAAAGTATAAAAAAGATAATCCCAATTAGCAGAGTCAAAAGCATAGTTTATATCCAAACTGAGTAGTGTTAAAATTTTCTTTGAATTAAAAGTGAAGTCTGTTACAGTTAATACTCTCTTTATACTGTCATATGTATTTCTAGGGGTTACCTTCAGAATCTCGAATTACTGGAATCCCGAATTTCTGCAGCCCGAAACCAGAAAGGTGAAAGTGCAGAATACCGAAACCCCAGACGCATGAAATTCAAAATCCCGAAGTTTGGAGATTTTGAATTAGTGGTTCTAGTGTTGTGGTGTGTGAGTGGGTGGTTGCAGATGTAGGTAAGTGTTTTACAGGTTTTGGGTATGGTTTTAGTGTGTGTCTGTGTGTTTTGTTAGTGTGATGTGTATGTGTGAGGGTAATGTAGCTTGTGTGGTGGTGTTTTTGTGTGTTTGTCTGTGTAGTGCAACCCCGGAGTTAGTATATTTAAGTAGGGGGGTGTGGGGAATGCAGCCCCCCACATGGGGGGTGCAGGGGGCTTGCCCCCCTGCTTGTATGTAGGATAGGTGTTTGTGTATGTGTAGGGAACGTGTATGTTTGTGTTTGCATCTGCGGTATGTTTAGTGTAGAAATCGCAATTTTAAATTTCGCGCTTCTGGGATTTCGGGTTTATGGATTTTCGGCTTCATGGTCTCGAGATAGTGAAATTTGGGATTTCAGTATTTTTGAGATTATGAAGTGAATCCATTTCTAGTTAGGATAAAACCTGTTTGATCTTCATCAGTTCGGAATGGAAGAAATGTCTTCACTCTATTAGCATATATAGACATAAATATTTTGTAATCTATGTTTAAATGAGAGATTGGTCTATATGAGGAACAGTTAGTAGGATCTTTATCTGTCTTCAATATAGGCAAGATAAGAGTGTATTTCCAAGAGGGAGGTACATTAACTAGATCTTGACATTGGGAAAAGACTTGATGCAATAAGGTCAAAGCTTCTTTAAGTATTATTTTCTAGTTTTCAGGAATAATTCCATTGTTACCTGGGGCCTTATTTTGTTTTAAAGCATTAATTTGATGTTTGATTTTTGACACTGAAATCGCTTTATCTAAAGCACTAATCTGTAATTATGTTAGTTTATTTTCAGTGTATTTTTAATGCAGGATCTTACAAGTTCTTTAGACTCTAATGCAATCAAGTTCTGATTCATTTTATCAAAATATTCTCTAAATTCCATTAAAGTTGTAATTTTCCCATAAAGGTAAGCTTTTAAAGCATCCCAAATCTATATATCTGAAGTATCCTCAGTACTATTAAACATAATAAAATTTTGTGTTTCAGATGTAATGAAGTCCTTAAAATCCAATAAAGTAGTTAAGTAGGCTGGAATTCTTTTAATTTGAGTATAGTAGTTTGGACTAGTTAAGGGTGCTGACGGAAATTGGGCTACTGTTGGCCAAAGGAGGAGAGGAGGGGGAAGGCATGGCCAAAAGCAGGAAGAGAGGAGAAAGGCTAGGACTAGGGTGGTGAGGGTTGGAACTTTGAATGTTGGCAGTATGACTGGTATAGGGAGAGAGCTAACCGATAGGATGGACAGAAGGAAGGTTGGTATATTGTGTGTGCAAGAGACCAGATGGAAGGGGAGTAAGGCTAAGTGTATCGGAGGTGGGTTCAAATTGTTTTATCATGGTGTGGATGGAAGGAGAAATGGCGTAGAAGTTATCCTGAAGGAAAAGTATGCTAAGAGTGTTTTGGAGGTGAAAAGAGTGTCGGATAGAGTGATGTTTATGAAGCTGGAAATTGTTGGTGTAATGATGAATGTTGTTAGTGCATATGCTCCACAAGTTGGGTGTGCGATGGACGAGAAAGAAAAATTTTGGAGTGAGTTGGATGAAGTGGTGATGACTGTACCCAAGGGTGAGAGAGTGGTGATTGGAGCAGATTTCAATGGGCATGTTGGTGAAGGGAACAGAAGGGAAGAGGAAGTGATGGGTAGGTATGATGTTAAACAAAGGAATGCAGAAGGTCAGATGGTAGTGGATTTTGCGAAAAGGATGGACATGGCTGTGGTGAATACGTATTTTAACAAGAGGGAGGAGCATAGGCTGACATACAAGGGTGGAGGAAGATGCACACAGGTGGGATTATATCTTATGTAGGAGGGCCAGGTTGAAGGAGATTGGAGACTGTAAAGTGGTGACCGGGGAAAGTGTAGTTAGGCAGCATAGGATGGTGGTTTGTAAGATGACGGTGATCAAGAAGAGGAGGAGGAGTGTGAGGGCAGCACCAAGGATCAAATGAGGGAAATTGAAAAAGGGTAATTGTGAGGTGGAGTTCAGGGAAGAGTTAAGACAGGCACTGGGTGGCAGTGAAGAGTTACCAAATAGTTGGGTAACAACAGCAGAGCTAGTAAGAGAGATGGCTAGAAAGGTGCTTGGTATGACATCTGGACAGAGGAAGGATGACAAGGAGACATGGTGGTGGAATGAGGAAGTACAGGAGAGTATACAGAGAAAGAGGTTGGCAAAGAAGAAGTGGGATTGTCAGATAGATGAAGAAAGTAGACAGGAGTATAAGGAGATGAGGTGCATAGCAAAGAGAGAGGTGGTGAAGGCTAAGGATAAGGCATATGAAGAGTTGTATGAAAGGTTGGACACTAAGGAGGGAGAAAAGGACCTGTACCAGTTGGCTAGACAGGGGGGACTAAGCTAGGAAAGATGTGCAGCAGGTAAAGGTGATAAAAGATAATGAGGGAAACGTACTTACAAGCGAGGAGAGTGTGTTGAGCAGATGGAAAGAGTACTTTGAGGGGTTGATGAATGAAGAGAATGAGAGGGAGAGAAGGTTGGATGATGTGGGGATAGTGAATCATGAAGTGCAATGGATTAACAAGGAGGAACTAAGGATAGCTATGAAGAGGATGAAGAATGGAAAGGCTGTTGGTCCAGATGACATACCCGTGGAAGCATGGAGGTGTTTTTGTGAAATGGCAGTGGAGTTTTTAACCAGATTGTTTATTGAAATTTTGGAAAGTGACAGGATGCCGGAGGAGTGGATAAAAAGTGTTTTGGTACCAATTTATAAGAATAAGGGGGATGTGCAGAGCTGTAATAACTACAGAGGGATTAAACTGATCAGTCACAGCATGAAGTTATGGGAAAGAGTAGTGGAAGCTAGGTTAAGAAGGGAGGTGATGATTAATGATCAGCAGTATGGTTTCATGCCAGGAAAGAGCACTACAGATGCGATGTTTGCTCTGAGATGGAGAAGTACAGAGAAGGGCAGAAGGAGTTGCATTGTGTCTTCGTGGATTTAGAGAAAGCATATGACAAGGTGCCTAGAGAGGAGTTGTGGTATTGTATGAGGAAGTTGGGAGTGTCAGAGAAGTATGTAAGAGTGGTACAGGATATGTACGAGGGTAGTGTGACATTGGTGAGGTCTGCAGTGGGAGTGATGGATGTGTTTAAAGTGGAGGTGGGATTACATCAAGGATCAGCTCTTTGCCCTTTCTTGTTTGCAGTGGTGATGGACAGGTTGACAGATGAGATCAGACAGGAAACCTCATGGACAATGATGTTTGCAGATGACATTGTAATCTGTAGTGAGAGTAGGGAACAGGTGGAGGAGACCCTGGAAAGATGGAGATATGCCCTAGAGAGAAGAGGAATGAAGGTCAGTAGGACGAAGACAGAATATATGTGTGTGAATGAGAGGGAGGATAGGGGAATGGTGAGGATGCAAGGAGTAGAGGTGGCGAAGGTGGATGAGTTTAAGTACTTGGGATCAATAGCTCAGAGTAATGGTGAGTGTGGAAGAGAGGTGAAGAAGAGAGTACAGGCAGGATGGAGTGGGTGGAGAAGAGTGTCAGGAGTGATTTGTGACAGAGGAGTACCAGTAAGAGTGAAAGGGAAGGTCTACAAGAGGGTAGTGAGACCAGCTATGTTGTATGGGTTGGAGACAGTGGCATTGACAAAAAGGCAGGAGTTAGTGCTGGATGTGGCAGAGTTAAAGATGTTAAGATTTGCACTGGGTGTGACGAGGGTTGACAGGATTAGGAATAAGTATATTAGAGTGTCAGCCCAGGTTGGAAGGTTTGGAGACAAAGCCAGAGAGGCAAGATTACATTGGTTTGGACACGTGTTGAGGAGGGATGCTGAGTATATTGGGAAAAAGATGCTAAGGATGAAGCTACCAGGTAACAGGAAAAGAGGAAGGCCTAAGATAAGGTTTATGGATGTGGTGAGAGAGGAAATGCACTTGGTTGGTGTGACAGAGCAAGATGCAGAGGACAGGAAGAAATGGAAACAGATGGTCAGCTGTGGCGACCCTTAATGGGAACAGCCGAAAGAAGATGATGAGTTTGGACTAGTTAATAATTCAAAAGCTATAGCATTATGATCTGATTGTGGACACAAAAGTACTTCAGCTTTACTTAGATTATTAATTAATTGATTAGAAACATAAACCCTATCAGTTCTAGAACATGTATCATATATTTGTGAGAAGTGTGTATAAAAAAGAGATTCTGGACCAGAAAAATCATTAATGTCTCTAATGTGATATGTATCTTCAAATTCACTCAAAGTTTTGGCTGAGGATAATACTCTCCTTTTACTAGAGGCAGTTGAATCTTTATCATTTGATATGCAATTGAAATCTTCTGCCAAAATAATATTTCCTTTAGATAATTGCATTATTTGGTTTAAGTGTCATTTAACTGCATGAATTCCAAATCCCAGGAATCCAATAGATATTAATTAAGGTATATATTTTCCTTTGTCATCATTATATGCATCTATTATTTTAGTAAAAGGTAGACAATTATTTCATTGTATTGCTATACCCCTTTTCTTCTGAAGATGCGAACTGGATAACACTGAATATTTTCTATTATTAAGTTTATTTAAGTCATCTTTTAGAAGATATGTTTCTTGTAGAAATGCAACATTAGATTCAGGTACTTATATAAACTTCCCTTCTTGCAGCTATTGTTTAACCCATTGATATTAATAGATATACATTTTAAAGAGGACATAAAAGGCAATGCCTGTGTTTACTTGAGTGATGACCATTAACTTATTATTATATAAATACAAAATTTCACTCCATCAGTATTATTTGTTTTGTTAAATCTGTAGTCCAAACAATATAAAACAGTAGTGTAAACCAAACTTATAGGAAATATAGACACCAACCGAACGCATGTAACAACTATATACAATGAAACTAGAATTCTATAAGCCATTAACCCCTTCATGGAGTTCAAAGAGACTCCCAACTTAAACAGTAACCCTGTTTAAGTTCACCACCCTACTACAAACAACAGTCATTTCCCCCCACCACTAATCCAAAAAATAATTTTACCTTTGAAATAAAACAAGAAAATATATGAATCCCATACATCATAATATTCCCACATAAAATGATGAGCAAATATTATGACTCTTAAAGATCAAAACAATCTATTTTACTAACTATAGGTTATTGTTAAATTATAAGTAAGTCAACTGGAGTAAAGTCAGACTTGAAGATATATTGCAATTCAATCAAGCATGTGTGAAATTTGTAAGGTTTTAACTCCTTCTCTCTTTAAAGTTATCTGTCAACTTTTATAACACTACCTGATATAACAAGCAATCAAGAAGATTCAATGATGTATCTGTATCAATACAAGTTAGAGACAGATGAACTATAGAATGCAAAGGAACAAAGCATTAATTAATACGTCTGCAAAGTCTTCCACTAAATATCCACATGAAGGCAAAAGGTATTAGATACATAAATGTATGTAGGGCTAATGACCCAAAAGGATCAAGATTAACAAATCTTTATGTCCTGACCAAGATGTCAGAATTTTAACAGCTTTGTAGTAACAAAAAAGAAAGGCAAAGAAGAGAAAAAAGATCTAAACAAATCTCCAGTAGTGATATCAATTTCAGAGGTTACTCTCCTCGGTCACCATAACAAAAACTTATTATGATTGATTATTTTCTTAGGTCAGCATAAAAGGAAACTAACAGTAGCAGCCAATAAGTATTGATTTGCTCATTAAATGAGAGCAAGATTAGAAAACCAATTAGACTTTATATAGTATAAACTAAAAATATAAAACAAAATACAGATAATAGGCCGAATATCCAAAGGGTATAGGGACACAAATTAGAACTAGTTTTGGCTAATAATAATAGCTGCAGTCCACTCTGAGGAGTGTCTTATGTTCTTATGAGATAAAATCCCTGAAATAAACCATTTTAAAAACTTAAACTATTGGCTGTCCTATAAACACGACCTGCTATGAAAACAAGTGCGAACAGGTTCCTCATCCATATAAAGTAGGATTCCTGTCTCGTCCAATTCAAGAAAAACTTGTACATCTAATGAGGAATTATATAGTCACCTCTGATTTGCAGCTAATGTCACTAATGAACAAGGCAGTCTGGAAATAATTAATCACTCAAAGCCAATTTGTAAATGTATCATCTACCAAGGTTCTGTTTACACTTGTTTTGCAGGTGTAATGATATTGTTTCATGCAGCAAACCCTGTAGTGTACTGTTATTAGATTAGGTAAATATAATAGTTCTAAATAACAAACCAGCTAATAAGTGAAGCTTTTGTCTGTATGCTACAAATAAATTATCATTTTTAAATTAGTCAGTTATAAATGATTGTAACTCGGATATGTTTTAAAGTCCACCACAATACATAACTGATCAAAACAGTTCAATTTCCACTGTTAATTTAGAATAGTTACATCTAACCAGGCAAAGTGAGGTTCTAATAAATACTTATAGAAAACGATAAGAAGTGTGATTGCAATATCAAAAAAGGAGGTCTTGCACTAGAACAGTACCTTACATTAAATGCTGCACAAATGGGAACTAGTCACAAAAGACTGTCAGAAAAATGAGCATGGAAGTGCCATAAGACTGGTAGGCATGCTAATTTACATGCCATATAATAGTAATGTTAGCTGTTCAAGATCTATTAACAATATTAAAATTAATCCCCATTACCTTCCAGGTAGAAATGCCACCAAGATCCACATGAAGATAACTAGAGACTCTGAACAATCATCCTCCAAAACACTGACTAAATGCAGACCAAACACAGAATCATGGCCAGTTGCCAGCAGCTCATCTAAAATTGTTACAGCTCTGCAATACCAACCCAAGCATGTAGCCCCAACACTACTTTCAAATCACTGCAACCATAGAAGTTCCCTACAACCCTTGCGGAGAAATTAGCATTACTATTGATCACTGTGTGCATCCATCCACTGACACACCACAATATAGACAAACACCCACAATACTATCCCATTGAAGTACAAACATTATAAACAAAATCCATGCACCATCTCCAGTCACTATAAAAAACCTCAGTCTGCATGGCCCTACTATGTCCCATTTCCACCCCCATCCCTTGTTCTCACTTTTGTACGGCAACTACCGGCAGCATGAAATATCCATGTGGTTCACTAAGCACCAATAAGCCAGATCCCTTCAACTGTTACAAGCCATAATGCATGATTCGCACATCAGACAGTCAAACAGCACCATATCAAGGAGATGCAGACCAGATAATTTGATCCACAAACTGAAGAAGCGACAAGGCGACCAATCAAGATGCATCCACCATTTACTTTTCAACCATCACCCAAATTGCTACATTGCAAATAGGAAACTAGAAACAGTAATACTACTGGATTGACCAGTTACCCGTGCCTCGAGTGCCTGGAAACTAAACAGGTGAATGGGGAATGGAAAACATGAAAACAACCCCCATCATGCACTATGTTCATGTGCTCGCCAATATCCACTACAAGCAG
This sequence comes from Protopterus annectens, assembly GCF_019279795.1. NCBI lineage: Eukaryota > Metazoa > Chordata > Ceratodontiformes > Protopteridae > Protopterus > Protopterus annectens. The sequence continues at coordinate 1,357,870,985 of NC_056732.1, read as the reverse complement.
AAGTGAACATTCCGCCAAATCAACTACTAACCAGGAATTACCAACTCGGAGGCTCAATTAGGATAACAACCATCATCACAGCTCCCACAAGACACTGTTCTGACACAAGGCACTGCTCCACCACAAAATCCCAAGAAGGAGACGAAAAAAAGATGCAAACATACCTTCAATAGACACATGGCAAACGATAATGATTAATTATAAGTAGAATGTCCAAAAGGATGATCATTTCATTCTGAGGATATATGGGTATTAGTAATGATGGCATGTTGTTTTCATTCCAAATCTCTATCTTCTTCCTTTACGATAAGGACAAAGTTCGGGTTTCCTCTCTTGTTTAGTGATACAACAATTGCAGAGGCTAGAAGGGACTAATTCAACAGATGTATCTCGAGACCAGTTTTTTGAAGCAACAAAAGGTTAGTCTTTTAGTGGGAACTGTTTTAAATGTTGTTAAAGATACCACACAAAGACAAATTAAGGCTCATGACCTTTAGTATGCAATTTAAACACTGAGCTGACAAAATGTATACAGCAACCGATGTATCAGGAAGAAAGCTTTGAAGCCAGATATATGGCAGACCATATTAGAATAAATATAAAAATATAATAAAGAAAGAAAAAAACTGATAAATCACCAAATCTAAATATTAAAAAAGCAAACAGACATAAATTAAGTTACATTGAAGTGAAAGTTTCAAGCACTTAATGAGTTCTGGATATACATTGTCCAAAATGCAATTCTTTCCTGTATTCTCTCTCTCTCTCTCTCTCTCTCTATATATATATATATATATATATATATATATATATATATATAAGATAAAATAAGTTAAGTAAATAGTTTCTTGACAAGTGAATATAACCTCTAACAGTTTAGATATGCTAAAAGAGAGGTAAAAAGGAGAAAATAATCACAAGTTATTAAAACATAGAAGTTATTTATCTTTCAGTCTCTTCTTCTTGTCAGTTGTTTTCCAGCTATTTTCTTCAATTCTTTTCAGAGAAATGTTTGATCAATCCATATCTTCTATTTTATCTAATAATTTGTTTGATCTTATAAATGTCACAGCAGAATCAAGGTCTGCAAAAACTTTGGTACCATCAGTGAAGAATACTTTCAGTCTAGCAGGAACTAAAAGGTGTACTTTAATTTGGTTCTTTTTAAGTTCTTTTAGAAATGACAGCAGTTGAATAATAATTGTCAAAATGAATAACATTGTCTTTTATTTTTATAGGTGATTTGGCCCAAGCAGTTTTCAAGACTAACTCTTTTGTGTAGACATAAATCTCACAATTACTGCTCTAGGTGTAATATTATTTGGGTATGAGGCAAGTGATCTGTGTGCCCTTTCAATTCCATATAAAAGGGCTTCTGGAAGATCTAATATAGAGAGAAGCCAAGAAGTTAAAAAACTCACCATGTTATTGCCTTCAATATTATCCAATAGACCAAAAATCCGTACACTATTTTTTCATGATCTATTTTCTAGATCCGTTAGTTTATTCTGAAGAGAAGTATTTTGTTTTAATAAAAATTCATTGTTGTTCTCCCCCTCATGTAGTCTTCCATGTTATTGAGAGATTGTTCAATACCTAAAATCTGGGATTTATGTAGTTATGAAACAAGCAAGATACATTGCTTAAAGGATTTACTGTACATGTTATGGACCCACATATGATTGCATTTCTGTTTAGTTTACTTAAAGCCTGCAGAGGAGGTGACTGAAGTTCCAACAAGTGTAATGAACTTCTTAAAATAATGTATTCCTGTTCTTTATTACAAATACTGTCATATGCATTTCAGTACCGTTATATGTCTTTATGTATCAAATCCATCTGCTTTGAGCATTTCCCTTTGAAGCCATCTATTTTTGTATCCATTTTGTCCAATTTCAGCAACATTTCCTGTATGTTAGTTGACAAGGATAGAAGTTCTTTTTGAATGAAGAGTCCATGGAATTAGTCTTAGAGTAACTCATCTTTAAGTCAGAAATGATGGGATAAAGTTGTCAGGAGGTTGCTTGACAGGAAAATTCCAATACAATTATATATTTTTTGACACAATCCTAGATTATACTTAGGAGATCCAAAATGCTAACAAATAAGTCGATAAGGACTGTTTGACAATATTAAATCCTGTCAGAAATGTTTAAAGTGGTAGAGCTAGAGAAAACTGTTGCTAGTCAGTGCACATCTTGGCCACGTCCCCACCCATAAATGCATAAACACAGTACCTCCATCCATAAATATTCTACATCACTTCCCACTTCCCCTCACTCAGTCTTACTGTGTGTATTTCCCAATTATTCCATGTTTCCTGCCTTAAAATACTTCTGAGCGTTTTGAGTTTAGAAAGCTGGTGTCTGTGCATTCTAATATGATATATTGTATAGAATTTCTAACAGTATTGACCCTTTTTCAAAACAATCAAATTTTATTATAATTTTCAAAGAATAAAGTCAATGAAGTAAAAACATGAAAAGTAAAACATATACAAAAAATCATAAAGGTAAAACAGTGTTTTTGAAAAAAAAAAATATTTTGCTGTGTACAAAAGCTAAAAAATCCACAAAGTACTACGGATTTAAAAACTGAGCTATTTGAAAGAAAATGTAACATGATGAATGAAAACATTTTGGGGGAGATTCTGAGAGATAACTCACCTCTTACGTAACATCTATCCCACACCTAAAACATTTTAAAAAGAGCTAAAATGCTACCTACTAAACACAAGATCCTAACCCTGTCATGACCCTACCTAATACTCCACATCCCCTTCCTCCAGTATTTTCTTTCTGAATATTATATACTTTACTGTTTCTCACTTTAGTCATACTGTTCTTCCAACTCCACTAGCAAGGCTGAAACAAGCCATGTAAATATGCATGTCTTATGTTTTACTATAATAAATATGTATGCCTTATATTTTACTATATCTACTCTTAAATATCGTGTATATTAATACAGAACTGCCTTTTAAATCCACTATGTACTTATCTTTTTCTACCGTACATATTTTAGACTATTGTAGCTTCACCTTTCAAATGTATTAATTACTATATGATTTCTTGTTTCTGTAATTATAACTTTTTATGAAACTATTACGTTTTAGTTTGTATAACTATGGAGCTTTTCTCCTCAGGTGTCCCCTGAAAATGGGCTTCTGGCTCAGTAAGACCAACCTGGTTAACAAATGTCAAATAAATGCTATAACTAAATTAGTGTAATGCAGAGAATCTCCAAGTTGGAGTCAGGGTAGAGCCTTATAGAGGAACACCTCAACAGGATGTGTGCCATGTCTCTGAAATGAGGATTTTACTGTCATACCTGACCATGTTAGTATTCTCCCTAATAGCTATGCATTGTGGTAGTATGTAGGCACTCCCCAACAGTTTCACACACACACATACACGCACATATCCACATTCCCCCAAACAAGCTACTAATATACTCACACTCGTGGTACAGCTCACTCACACAGCCACACACACACACACACACACACACACACACACACACACACACACACACACACACACACACACACACACACACACACACACTCATACAGAGTTGGCTTGCCTATAATTACCAAAATCCAAAAGTTCGCTTAAACTGACAGTTTTTCAGCTCTTCTTCCTGTGGGGGAGGGACACAAGTTCCTGGCTCTTGTGTCCCTCCCCCACAGGAAGAAGAGCTGAAAAACTGTCAGTTCAAGCGAACCTTTGGATTTTGGTTTTGGTCGTTTTGGACGTTCACTTACATGTCACTTTTGTGGTTTGCCTATAATTACCCCATGCAGTGTGATCATTCAGATACAAACAGATTCAGACATGACACACACACACACACACACACACACACACACACACACACACACACACACACACACACACACACACACACACACACACACACACCATTAAGAGACAACATACTGTTTTTCCTCCCTACAAAAAAAAAAAAAATGATCCAGCAGAATGTTAGAGTTAATCTGAAGTTACTGCCATTTCAGGAGGGAGAACACATCTAATTTTAGCTAATCCTCTGCTATCTTTCCAAGCTGCTTCTGCAAAGAGACTACTGTCTGCATTACAGCCATGGCCAGCAGAAAACTAGTGGAAGAGTGATCTCTGAATCACATTGGCTGACCATAAATCAGAAATCTTTGGGACTTTCATATTGTGGCAAGCCTTTCTAATACCAGAGTTTGTTCAGAGACTACAAATACCAGGTAAAATATATCTACAAGATTCCAAAAACACCTGGACAAACTACAAGAACTATGTGAGAACATTATAAATATATATTTAAATGTATATTTCATCAGCACTGAAATCTTTAGCTAATAGGTTCATAGGTTCATAGGTAAGTACTAGGCTATCTGCCCGAGGGTATCTATAAACCTAGCCAGAATGTGTTGGCGTTCGCTGCCCCCTTAGATTAGTTCCCTGTGCCTCTGTCCAGCAGACCCACTGCAGTGATCCCCTGGGTAAATTTTCTGTTTCCCATCCACTCGTCAAGGTTTCTCTTGAAGAGTGTTAGTGAGTGGCTCTGCCTAATGTAGATTGGAATCCTGTTCCAAAGCATGGGGAGTCTCTGGAACAGGAATCTATCCCTCCAGCATGTCCTATTTATCGTTGTGGTGAGGTTTAGATCCCTAGAGCGTGTGGCTCGAGGGGGATTTGTTTTATTTTTAGGTGGATCATGATCATCAATTCTGGGTTGGACATGGCCTTGTATGTCAGGCAGAGATCACCTCTTGAGTAAGCGGTATGCAACGAGTACAGCTGGAGTTTCTTCAGTCGGGTTGCATAGGGCATATGTTTGAGGCTAGTTATCCTCTTGGTGAGGTACTTCTGTGGTCTTTCTAGCTGTTGCAGATGTCTTGTAAGGTACATCCCAAATGGGGCATTGTACTCTGTGATGGGTCTGATGAGTGATGAGTAGAAGGGCACAATAACCTCTTTTGTTCTAGATGCGAACCCTTTTGTGATTAGGTGGGCCACATAGAAGGATTTTCTAACAACCTTGGCAATATGATTATCAAAGGAGAGATTACTATCTACTTGGGTCCCCAGATCCCTTATTACATTTTCTGTATTTCGGGGACTATCACGTATGTGGTAGTTCGCAGGTACTTTGTTTTTTCCAAAGGGGATGACTATGCACTTTTTGGCATTTAGCTTGAGACCATGATTTTGACACCAGGTATCCATCTCAGTGAAACCCTTCTGGAGGATGTCTGTATCCACTGGAGAGTCAATTATGGCCCCCAGTTTGCAGTCGTCTGCAAACTTGGTCAGCCAGAGTCCTCCTGTGTTTGCCTGTACCTCTGAGAAGTATATACCAAACAGGAGGGGTCCCAGGACTGAGCCCTGGGGGACGCCACTTGTAACTGGTTTAGAGTCGGACCTAGAGCCTGCAACTCTGACCGTGTGAGTTCTATCCATAAGCCAATTCGCAACCCATCTGGTGATGTAGGAGTTTATGTTCAGGCTGATGAGCTTGTCTATAATACCAGAATGGGGAATGGTGTCGAAAGCCTTTGCGAGGTCTAGGTAGGCTGTGTGGACCTCCTTTCCCTCATCTAAAGCCTTGGCAACTGTCTCAAAGAAGTCCACCAGGTTTAGGAGGCATGATCTGCCCTTAACAAAGCCAAACTGGGTAGGGTCCAATGTTTGAAGGTTCCCAATATCTCTGTTAATGAATTCCATGATGATGCGCTCCATAGCCTTGCAGACCAAGCTAGCCAGACTTATAGGGCAATAGTTCCCTGGGTCCATTGTGGCTCCACCTTTGTGGAGCAGGATAACTGTTGCTGTGTGCGACTCTATGGGTACATAGCCTGTAGAGAGGCTGAGTTTGAAGAGTGTGTTTAGGTGAGGGGTTAGTTCATTTTGGACCTCGTGTAAGACACAGCCTGGGACACCGTCTATTCCCATTGAAGCTGTATTTTTGGCTTTGGATAGGGCTGTTTTAACCTGTGTGTCAGTGATTGCTGGGGCACTACAATCTTCTGGTATGGTTATGGGCCCTTTAGGGGGTGAGAGGGCGGTGAATTTTGCACTAAACCTGTCTGCCAAAATGTTGACAATATCAGTCGGTTCAGTGTATTTTGTGCCATTCTGCACTAACTCAGAGTAGATCTGAGAGTTTCCACTTAGGTTCCTGACATAGCTAAAGAATGCTTTGTGGTTATCTTTGGAGTCCTTAGCAATTTTTCTTTCGAAGCTAGCCTTAGATGATTTTATGAGGGATCGTAGTTTCTTGCTGATACTGATCAGGGATGTCTTTCCTTCTTGGGATTTTACTCTTTTCTGCACTAGTTTCCTCCTTTTGTTGTATAGCTTGTTTATGGCAGGGGTCCACCAGACTGGTTTCCTTTTCTTGGAGGAGTGAGTCTTGGTTTTGCTTGGGATAGCATGATCCATGCATTCTTGCAGGTGCTCATAGAATGTATTTGTAGTGGATTTAGCAGCTTGGACAGTGTTGTCCTTTAGCATGGGGGCTGTGAACCTTTCCACCTCAATCTTAAGTAATGTGAAGTTTGCTTTTGAAAAGTTTTTCACAGTGGTTTCCTTGATTTGGGGTGGTGGTGGAATGTGGATATCCACAGTGATTGGTCTATTATCTGATCTAACCAGCGAGGGTTTGACCTCTGGTGTAGAACACCGGTCGCCCATGTTGGTGATGACCTGGTCCAATATGTTGTCACCTCTGGTGGGGGTGTTGACCAGTTGATCCAGGGCCTTCGAGTTTATAAATTCTAGGAAGCGTTGGGCAAGGGAGTTAGTACTTTAGTAGTTATCCCAGTTAATGTTTGGGTAATTGAAATGACCCAATATTAGGGCATATGGTAGGACCTTCATATTTTCCAGTGTCTCCAGAAACGTGGAATGGGGGCCCTGTGTCATGGTGGGTGATCTGTAGCAAGCTACAATTTGAATTGCAGTTTTGCCCGTTGTTAGTTGCACATGGATAATCTCTGAGACATTGTGCTGTGCCACTAACCTGGAGGTGTGGGTATCCTTGAATATGGATACACCCCCCCCTATTGTGTTTTGGTCTGGGTTCTGTGGCGAAAAGTATTGTATGAGTTATAGCCTGGTAGGGCTGGGGTGCTCTCTGGAGCCTTAAGCCAGGTTTCTGTTACTACACAGATATCGATGTTCTCCATACTGAGGAGTGCCTCGAGTGCATGCATTTTGAGGTTTAGACTTCTGGCGTTGAGTAGCATTACCCTCAGTTTTTTGTTACTTGTGCTATTTATGGTGGTGGGTTTGTCTTTTGAGCCTTGCCTAAAAAAGGCACTATGGGGCGGCAAAAGCCTTGGTCAGTACTCAAAAGCCTAAGGGTGACAGGTGCAGGCCATGTCTTGCGAAGCCACATGGCTTATCGAGCATGTCATCCCAGGTGGACAGATACTGGATCCCCTTTGAATAACACCAGAAACTTAGCCAGTTGTTGAAATTGATCATTTTTTCTTTATACTGTGGCATCATTCTTGGTGAGGGTAGGATGCTACTCAGGGTCAGGATCATACCGGCCTGGGGTACGTGATCAGAGAGCTCTTCCATGTCTCTTTTCATGTAGTCCAGGGAGGTACGTCTCAGGTTATTCACACCAACATGGACAATGACAGAGTCATATTTGTACTTGTTCTGGAGTGACCTGAGTACTTGTGTTATGTGACAGATAAACAGTAATCTTTTTCATATATTTTTATCATACTCTTCACTCAAATCTGTCTACGCACGTTTTAGTGTGTGCCCCACCCACTCAAACTGACAATGTTTTGCTAGATTGCAGAACCTTTCTACTTTCATATTTTGTTTGATCCATTTTATGAAATTCATATTATTCTGCATTTACAAAGGGTCTGGAATTTAAACAATTTTAACTTAAATTTCTATGGTGCCAGTAAGATGTGCAATAGTTCTCGGTTTTAGTAAGTTACTGTTACTACCTTTGCAAAAATGTTACTTACTTTCAACATAAGTTGGCTACTCCCCCATGACATCATTAAAATGTGCACACACTAGCACAAAACATGGTCTGCCATTTGTCTGATTACTTTTCACAAAGGGAATCACGTCTGCTATTTCATGTAACAAGCTTATGTATAAATCAAACCATAAATATTTTATTACTATATGAACAAAATGCCTAGTAATGCCCTTACAAAAGGTATTACATCATGTCTATGTTCCAACATTTTTGTGTTTTCTTTTAGAGGACCAATATGGAATTTCTTAATTTTTTTTTTCTTTTAATATTGCGTTGTTCACAGCATGCTCATAGGCAAGTACTAGGCTAGTTGCCCTTGTGGATCATTTTAAGCTTAGCCAATTTCCATTTCAAAGGTGAAAATCAAACCCTGTACGTTGTGTCTGTGAGGTAAACACCTTAACCATTATAACAACATCAACCCTGTTACCTTTATTTGCAAACTGTTTCTGGCATTCTTGAGAAATAATCTTTTATTAGGGAAAAGATCACTTTGTCTTTTTTCTGCAAGTCATAAACAAGGAGAAACTCACTGGACGAGTCTTTCTGATATCCTGTTCAGTTTTTGAAAAATCACTTTGCAGCATCTGTATGGTGAATTATTTGCAAGCACAAGGCATCTTATAACAACTGCCCTGGCATTCAGCACTGACTCCTGCTTATAAAGGTCCTAGTATGGCCTTAAAATGAGTCATCTCTGCACAGAATTAATTCCACATAAATTACTTCCCCAGTCTGATCTTGGTTTCCCTTTTCTTACCAAAGTGTCCCAATCCTTAAATTGCCTGAGTATGCCAGTCAGATTGCACAGACTCCTATCCAGATTCCATATTTATGACAACACAGGGTTTCATCTCATTTAATATGCCCCTTTATTTTCCATTCTTTTCTTTCCCTTCTATTCATTCATTTGCCTACAGTTTGCAAAACTTGCCTGCAGACATGAGGTAGCCTCATCTTAAGTATGCTCTGGAAACCTATAAAATATATAAAATTATATTTAGACTGGAGATGAGATTTCATTCTTCTTCAGTTTCAGTTTAAACTAAGACAACAGTGAGCCCCAGTCAGGGATGTAAATACATATTTATATGCCTATTGTATATGCAGTAGCTGCATCATGTTTTACTTTTGGGAATGGAAGAATCCACTTCTATCAATGTAAAGGTTCAATGATGCATTCTTAAAAAAGGCATTACTAATAAAGGATCATAGGATCATAGGAGGTTACTAGGGTGAGCGAAATTCAAGCCATGTTTCCAAGGGTATCTGGTTCAAGCAGACAATAAAATCAGCACTTATTGCCCCTGTCCAACCGGAGTGAATTTCCGGTTACCCATCCAATCATCCAAATTACAATTAACTAGGTCTAATGAGGGGCTTTGTTTAACATGAATAGGAAGCTTGTTTCAAAAGTGGGCAAATCTCTGTGAGACAAATTTGTCTCTCCAGCAAGTTCTGCTGATATCACATACCAGGTTAAGGTCCTTTAAGCAAGTGACCCATGTGCCATTTGACTTGCAAATCTGCAGCATTTCCATTAAAGCTGGGTCAGAAATTCCTCTGTATGCAATACACAGGTCACCTCTGACCAGTCTGTACAATGCAGACTAAAGTGACAATGATTTCAATCTGTCTGCATGTCTACTTGAAGACCCTGAATTTTCTTTGTAAGGAAACTTTGTGGTCTCTCCAGTTGCTGCAGGTGTTTGGAAAGGAGCATACCAAAGAGAGAATTGTACTCTATTATTGGCCTGATGAGGGAAGAGAATGGGGAGGGGGTTATAACCTCTTTTTTTCTGGAGGTAATGCCCTTACTTATGAGTGGAGACATGGTGATCAAAGTTAAGGTTGCTGTCAACCTGTGTTCCCAGATATCTCACCACTGATTGTGTGCTTAGGGTATTGCTATTGATGTGGTAGTTTGCAGGAACATCACCCTTGCTGAAGGGGATGATAATGCATTTTTTTGCATTAAGTTTAAGACCATGACTTTGGCACCAGTCATTAGTCTGCTTAAGACCTTCTTGCAGGATATTGACATCACTAGGGGTTTCAATGATCACTCCCAGTTTGCAGTCATTAGCAAACTTTGTCAGCCACAGTCTTTTAGTTTTAGTCTGTACTTCAGAGAAGTAGATTCTGAACAGTAGGAAGTCCCAGAAATTATTCCTGTGGGACACCAGTGCTTATGGGTCTGCTAGAGGAGCTGGAGTCCCCTATTTTGACCATATGAGTTCTATCAGTGAGCCAGTGTGCAACCCACTTGACAATATATGGGTTAATACCCAGCTGGGTGAGTTTATCAATGATGCCTGAGTGAGGGATTGTGTCAAAGGCCTTGGCTAAGCCTAGGTAGGCTGTATGCACAGATTTGCCCTTGTCTAGGGCTTTGGTGACTGTCTCGAAAAAGTCCACCAAGTTAAACAGGCATGGTCTCCCCTTGACAAGGCCAAACTGGGTGGCAATGAGCATTTACAGATTTCCTATATCTTTGTTAATAAGGTCCATGATGATTCATTCCATGGCCTTGCAGGTAAGGCTGGTGAGGCTAATGGGTCTATAGCTCCTGGAGCCCATGGATGCACCCCTTTTGTGCAAAGGGATGATGGTAGCTATTTTCCATTCCACTGGGATGAAGCCATTGCTTAGGCTGTGATTGAAAAGTGTGCCCAATGATGATGTGAATTCCTGTTTTAACCCATGTAGAACATAGGCCGGGATGTTGCCTAGTCCCATAACGGCTGTGATTTTGGTCTTGGAGAGGGCATTTAAGACCTGCTCCTGGGAGATACTAGGTGAGGACAGGTTTTAGGGATGCTTTGGGGTATATGTAGTGGGGACAGGGAGTAAAGTTTTCACTGAACCTGTCAGCCAGCAGGTTTGCTATATCCTCAGGTCCTTTATATGTAGTGCCATTAACTACGAGTTCAGCTCAAATCTGGGCCTTACCTTTGAGGTTACTGATGTAACTAAAGAATGCCTTGTGGTTATCCTTAATTAGGAAAGCTAATCTGGGTTTGTAGTTAGCTTTGGAGGACTTCACTAGTAGTCTTATTTGCTTGTTTAAGTTGAGGAGGGAGTGTTTCCAGTTTTGAGACCATTCCTTCCTACTCTTAGACAGCAATTTCTTTCCCCTGTTGTATAACCTATTAATCTACCAGGCAGGTTTGTTTATCCCTTGAAGATCTTGCTTTTGATTCTATCAGGTACAGCTGAGTCAATACAGTTGTACAGGTGCTTACATAAAGCATTGGTGTATAGCTCAACATAGGTGTCTGTTCCATCAGTGGGAGGAGGGGCTATGAAGCTATTTATGCCATCATGTAAAAGGTTGTCATTGGCCTTGGAGTTTTTAGTCTAGTTTTTGCTAAGAGGGGATCTTGTGTTATAGTTACTTCTAGATCTCACCAGGGATGGCCGCAGACTGGTGGTGGTGCACCAGTTCCCCATGTTGGTAAGCACCAGATCCAGGATGTTTGATCTCCTTGTGGGTGTGTCAACCAGCTGGTCCATAGCATTGGAGTCCAATCTATGGACGGGTAAGTAAAGTCACCTAAAACCAGGGTGTTTGGTTGAATCTTGATTGACTCAAGTAGATCCAATTAGGCTGACTGGATGTCCTGATTCATGGAGGAGGTTCTATAGCTGGTAATGACTTGAAGGGGGTCTTACCTACAGTCAATTGCACCTGAAGTAATTCAAGGGAAATGTGCTGTTTAACCAATCTAGAGGTGTAGTTATCTTTAATGAATACTGATACACCACCTCCTTTAGTTCTCAGGCCTTCAGTGTGTGGTCTGAATGGTGGAAAGAAATGTAACTTGGTATAGCTGGGCTGCTCTCTGCAGCCTTAAACCAGGTGTCAGTGGCTGCACAAATGTCAGCATCTTCCAGGGTGGGGACTGCTTCAGGTGAGTGCAGTTTCTGGTTTACAGTGTTAAGCTTTATATTGGGGTGTTCTGTCTTAGTTTATTTGCTTTACTTCTCTGTATCTTACTTTATTTGCTTTACTTCTCTGTATCTTACTTTATTTGCTTTACATCTCTGTATCTTACTTTATTTGCTTTACTTCTCTGTATCTTAGTTTATTTGCTTTACTTCTCTGTATCTTACTTTATTTGCTTTACTTCTCTGTATCTTAGTTGATTTGCTTTACTTCTCTGTATCTTACTTTATTTGCTTTACTTCTCTGTATCTTAGTTGATTTGCTTTATGTCACACTTATTCTGGTTTCATCTCTTTCTATGCTCTAACTTTACCTGTTGTTTTGTATTTTCATTTTATTATGATATGCACTCATATAGGAAGCATTGCTTTGTTACTTTCTGTTCACATTTCCCTAAACACCTGTGTTCATCTTTCTGTAAGGCTTGGTTTATGGCTCAAAAGGGTTTATTTGGAGCAAGGAGCAGTTTGCATACCTGCTTAATAAACCGTAAATATACCATTAAATAACCAACAGATCAGCAAATAATTTGCCCAGAGCTATCATTTAGCAATAACCCATGACTGGGTGTGGATATCACAGGATTTACTCATGGTTGGTGTGGTTTGATCATGAGGGGGAACTGATCGAAGAAAGACAACTGTGTGTAAATGCTGTGATACCCATACCCAGTCATGGATTATTGTTATTATACAATGATATTATTTAGGAAAAAATTAACGGACTTGATTTCAAAAGAGCTGTTCTCAATGTAAATGACTACTTACACTGAGAGCCGGTCTTTTGTGATAACCCTGTTTATAGATAGGCCTTACACCGCAGTAAGTCACTTACACTAAGGGCAAGTCTTTTGTAATCAGGGCGGACTTATGCTGAGAGCAACTTTTTTTAAAATATGGTCCATTGTCATTGTATAAAAGGACTTTAGTGCTCTTTTGCCAACTTCTGATAGCCTGTGGCATCCAAACTATGTACTGCACGTGCTCTGTTTGCATGCATGAATGGCTGCGGGGTATGTTGCTGTGTCTGCCTCCCCAACCTCCAGTGCAGACTTTTGCATAATGTCAATTTTTTTCTTCTTCATCGTCTTTTTTTTTTGGGTGTGTGTGTGCGTACATGTGCCTTGCATAAAGGTTGTGGTTTTCTGTCAAATCATTTAGGAATGAAGTCACTAAATAGCAATAAATATTTTCGTTTTAGATTTAAAAGTTGAGGCATGCTATGGAGCTGTTCAGCTTAGAGACACATGCTTTTTTCTTTCATTCTTTTTTTAATATATTGCTTTATTGTGCTCCATGGAGTAGTTTACTACATTATGAATTTTTTTTCACTGTTTGAATTCTCTATTTAGTAGTGTGGAGAAAAGAACTTAATGGAGTTTTTCCCTGACTGATTTATAGTAATCTCCACTGAATATGAAGAAAGAGCTGTTGAGAGGAATGGTGCCTGGCAGTATTATTGATCATACTGCCAATAACTGTACTGCCCCAGGTTTGCACAATATCCCTGATTTTTCTTATATTAGGTATACTTTTTAAAATATCGTACAAGTGCTGTAACGGAGCACTTTTCAATAGAAATTATGCAATAAAGGGTAATTAATATTCCAAAATGTGCATGATGATTGGATACCACAATCAGCATGCATGTTATAAATCAAGCAAATCCCAATAAAGCAAAGTCCATCTGTTAAACCACTATTGAACTACTTGAGTTTCTGCTAAGATATGTTTAAAAAAGCTATCATTGAACATTTGATGAGGCACAGAGCAAATGTAAAAAAATCAGTACATTCTGCAAAACTCTGGACATTTAAAAGCTATAATTACTTATGATACAGTGTATCATAATGCTGTTACCTCTCAACTGTCCAGAGTATAGCAGAATGTCCCTCAAATGTTTGCTTATCCTTTTAAACTTTGTAAAAGTTTGAAGAGGTGAAAATCACACAAACGTTAGACACAGAGTGAGCAAGCGAGGGGGGGGGGGGCAAACCGCTACAGGAATGCTCTCTTTTCCCTCAGCTCCCTAGCATTAGCCTGATGCACTGTGCAAGCATGGAGGCATGTGCACCATATGTTGTTGTGTCTTTCGGCTTTTCCCGGTTAGGGGTCGCCACAGCTGAACTCTGGTCCGCTAATGATTGGCAGTAGATTTTTACGTGCCGAGTTGCCAGCTCTGATGCACAGCCTTCAACGAAGGTACGCCCATTCACACATGTCTCCACATAGAAGCTCTTTAGCTGAGAATCAAACAGGACAACATCTTACTGTGAGGCGACAACACTACCGCAGCTATGCACCTTATGTATGAGTAGCATATCAGTAAAAAAAGTGAACAACATTATTTATGAAAGGTAAGTAATTTATTTCTTAAATAATGTAATTTTATTATAGCAATAATTTTTGACTGGGTGTGGGTATCACAGGATTTATCCATGGTTGATTTTGTTTAATCACTTGGGCTTCACCCTTGTGTTCAAACCATGCCAGTCTTGGGTAAATCCTGTGGTACCCACACCCAGTCGTGGGTTATCCCAAATTATACAACAACCCCCCCATTAATATTCTAAAATGTGCACGCTGATTGGTCAGCATGCATGTTGTAAATCAGAGTTATACTAATGGAAAAAGGTCTGGTCGCCCGGACTTTTTCCATTAGTATAACTCTTTTTTTAAAGCAACGGAGAACTCAAGACCTCCGTTGCTTTTTACACACTGTCTTGCTATGTTAAACGAGTTTAACATAGCGAGACAGCTTTAAATTCTCTGCTTTTTTTTAGCTGTCTCGCTATGTTGAACCTTTAACATAGCGAGACAGTTTGTAAAAAAGCAACGGAGATCTTCTTTCTCTGCTTTTTCAAACTCTCTCGCTATGTTAAATGGGTTTAACATAGCGAGGCAGCTTTAAAAAAAGCAACGGAGATTCTCTGTTGCTTTTTTTAAAGCTGCTTCGCTATGTTAAACTCCTTTAACATAGCGAGACAGTTTGTAAAAAGCAACGGAGATCTTGCTTTCTCCTTTGCTTTTGCCCACAGCTCTGATGTACTGCATAAGTATACGCATGCGCAGTACATCAGAACTGCCGTGGAATATCAGACAGCTGCGGAAGGGCAGCAAGGAGGCATTATACAATGCCATTATTTAAGAAAAGTAATTATTTTTTTTCTTAAATAATGGTATTGTATAATAGCAATAACCCACTTCTGGGTGTGGGTAATGCTGGATTTACCCACGGTTGTCTTTGTTTGGCCACTCGGGCGTCACCCTCATGACCAAACCACACCAACCATGGGTAAATCCAGCATTACCCACACCCAGGCGTGGGTTATTGCTATAGTATTGGCCACTGAACTGGACTACTTCGTATTGGTATGTGCATGATTTACAATGGCTACACCGACTGGGCTGTCCAATCATGCATGTTTTTTAATACGCATAAACATTTATTGTACAATTCAGAATAAGATGAACTGAAGTGTTGGTGTTTCCAAAAAATGAGTATACTGAATTTTGAATAAATTATAGTTATTGGAGTGAAAAGTTTATTTAAAAAAATTAAAATCACAGATATCTATTTGGGATTTCATTTGTTCTTAGAGTTTTAATTTCCTTACTTCCTGAACTTTACATTCACTATCTAAATAAGTGTGAAGGTGTTTGTAGCTAGAATGTGAATAAGGAAACCATATGTATTGTTCCAAAATATTTCCTTTGAAATTTATATTAACGGGAGAATGAATTGCTGAGGGAAGGCATAAGAGAAGGTTCTTGCTAGCATTCAAAGCTATGCATTTGAAAGGTTAAAACAGATACTCACCCAACTTGTATAATTAATGCTTGTTTTAGTCTGATTGTTGCTAAGAAACATGCATATTGATCAGAAAAACTAAAGCCCTCATTCAGACTTGATAGTTGCTATTTTATTTATTTTATTTATGAATATATTTGGAGGCCTCCAGCTCCTTCTGAAAATTTCAGAGAAGCATGGATTTGCATAATGTCACTTCAGGGTACTACTTAATGAATTATTTGTGATAGATACAGACTTTGTGATAGCATTACTAATCATATATCTCACGTTCTCTGTTGGATGCATAGATTGTGTTTCATCTTTGGCCTGTTGAATAATTGGTATAATAGAATTTTCTTTCGAGTTGGTGTAAATGTTAGCAATCAAGTATCTATCTGTCTATCTGTCTATGATTTATTTATTTTATAATGCCTAAAAATATGCTGCTCGAACTTATACTGAGAAAGACTAGCCACTGCTAATTTATGCTTTCTTCTTAGCAGTTTTTTATGAATTGATATGTAAATATATCTGTAAATTTCAATAAAAATGTTTAACATCAGTTATCAAGCAGTATGGAATGGACACAATGTTGCATCCTTTTTACACCACCTTTTACGTAAGGGGACTTTATAAAAAAAAGACCTTAACAAGGACCAACATATATTTAATCAGAAAATGAACAAATAATACCCTGTTACTATAAGAAAATACAAGTTATGATAATGAAATGAAAGTTTTAGTGAATTCTGAGAAAGAAAACATGTTTATAGGCCTTCCCTCTTAATATTAAGACTGGCATTCATAACTGTATTATTGCCAGTGCTATTTGAGCAGCACCGCTGAGACTCAGTGACATGATAAAGTGGCATGAGGCAGCATTTCATTAGTGGCTCTTTATTATGTCACTGAATTGAACACTGATCTGCTAGGGGTAACTACGTGGTCCCCCTACCAATTTGTGTAACACAGTTGCACAGGCACCTTCACACGTGCACACCAACACCCACACATCATGTGCAGACAGGTACACACACACACACACACACACACACACACACACACACACACACACACACACACACACACACACACACACACAAACACACATGTCTCCTTAGGTAATCATAACTGTTTTGCCTTAAGATAAGCTAACTAAATTCAGCAACTCTACCCACATTTTTGGTATCTTAGATATTGCCATTACATTTTTGTATCTCCTCAAAGAAATTATTATCTTTGATTTTGGCCTAGCATAAATAGGAAAATCCAAGCAGTTAGTCATCTTCTTTCACTGAGTCACATTGTGGTACAGGACTTAATGCTGCACCCTTGTCAGCCCTAGGGTTTGTGCTTCTTGCCTAGCCTCTGGATGCTATCTATAGGGAGTATGCATGTCCTCACATTCTCACGTATGTTCTGTCTGGGTAGTCTGATTTCCTTCAACTTTCCAACAGCATGCTACTATAGGTTTAACCCTTTATACAAAATAAGCATTCTACTGTATTAATGAAAAAATATCGGAACATTAATCTGTCATATTTAATTGTTATGTTTGTGTACTGTGAATAATTTCTTTACCCATTTCAAATCAGGTCTCAAGAATATTTTTATTTCAGAAATGTACAAAAATATAACACAATTTTAAATATTTCAAGTAAGTGTATCCAGCAGTAATGTGTACATAAAATGCTCTTCTCCACCACCCCCAAAAAAGAGAAATGCAAATAAAAATAAACAAACTAAGTGTCATGTACTTAATCAGCTATCTGTATAGCATAACTGTGCTTGTTACTAAGTGTAAGAGTGGAAATAGCCTGGTTATGGTCTACTCGGTAAGAGGAGCTGGTGACCTGTATACAGCCTCATATGACAAAATGACTACACAACTTAGACCTGTTTGGTTTCTTTACTACATTGGACCAATACTCGGCTAGAGTGCCTTCTGTGTGGAGTCTGCATGTCCTCCCCGCGGTCGAGTGGCATTGGAAAGACATGCGTGAATGGGTGTGCCTTCACTGAAGGTTGGGCATTGGGCTGGCAACTCAGCACCATAAAAATCTACTGCCAATCATTAGCGGACTAGAGTTCCGCTGTGACGACCCCTAACCAGGAAAAGCCGAAAAGACAAACAACTAAGTTCATAAGGCCACATATCCATTAAAATATATGCTGTGCACTGCACCACAGTATACTTTCCATGCACTTGCACCCTTCCATGCCAATATACTCCTCTGCCATACACTTGGAACACCTCACAGTACTCTAAATGGCTGCATCTTTAAGTTACAGCATTAACAAACATTTCAATGAGCACTGCGTGTTATAAGCAAACTTTTTTTTGTGAAAGAAGTAGGCAATGACAAGTTTTGAGGTGCACACGTACCTTGCAAACAAGTAATCTATAGTAAATTAACCTGCTCCTTACATTCGACAAGCTTGGGAGATTGCCTGTCTATAATCTTCTATAGCTCAGTATGCCCGTGGTGACTGCAGGGGGTTATTTCACATAAATTAAGAGCTTTTATCATGGCAGTTGTGCTAATAAAGCACTAATTAATGAATATTCCTGAATAGCTGTTTTTAAATGCTTTTTAAGCAGAGTCCAGTGAATGGACATTCCAGTGTAATGAACATATCAAAACCACACCTAAATCACATTAAAACAGCTTTGCTCAATGCCAGAAGTCTCAACAGCAAATTGTCTTGTCTTGAGGTTCTCCTACATTTGAAACACATCCATATTTTGTGTAATTATTAAAACATGGTTTAAATGTAAAGAAAGCACTCCCTCCATACCTGGGATTTGTGCCTACCGTGCATTCAGGCCTGCTGATAATTGTGGTGACATCTTCTCCATATTTGTAAGGACCATATCATCTCCAGGGAGATTTCCAAATACCTAAAAAAAGAACTCACAGAACTCCAGATCACCCCAAACAGTACAGTCCATCCGCTTATAGCCTGCTACAGCACACCATCCATGTCCCCTGATAATTAAATATGATTCCTAGAAGTACACATTGAGCTCCCTATATACAAGAACTCCATTATATTGGTAGGCAACCCCTCAATAATCTGGAGCATGTGCATATACTTCCAATGCAGGGCATGGCCAAAAATTCTTTGATTTAATAAACAAAAACTGCCTGGATTATAGAGTTAACAAATCTCCTAGAGGACATAATACTTTTAATCTGGTCATCGAAATAAAGCCACTTCATGAATTATTCCCATGGCATCTCCTCCCCCAGTTAAATCTGAAAATAAACTAGTGACTTTCACCTTCACTCATGGTAGCATCAGATCATTTCATGACACAACAAGTAGCTTCATAAAGGAATTCTATGCTCATTTAGATAAGTGTACAGAGGTGGCTGTTTCAGCCAGAGAAAGCTATAATGAAAATTTCAGAAACAAGCCTCTTTTGTGGTCCTCAAATGTAAATAGGTTTTGCAAGAAAGAAAAGACTCCATAAATTATATAGCTGATCCAAAAACTCTCAATGGCACATATGTTTATAGGTGGTTATTAGGCTACTGGCTGAAGACCAATTTTAAGCCTAGAAAAACTTACCCTAAATTGATCAAAATATTGCTGACGTGTCAATACTGTAAGGAATTTTATAGTTATGATATAGTCTTGAACACATCAAGCATTCACATAGGCTGTCCCTGTCTATTATGGACATAGGAGCCAAACCATGGATAAATTTGCAATTTCCCATCCATTCATCCAAGTTACATTTGAATAAAGTTAGGGATGAACTCATATCAAGGAGAGTATCAGACGTGTTAATAAAAAACTTGGGAAATACTATTAGGTCTACTAAAACAGCCCATGAATGTATGTTAGCATCTGAGACTAAAGACGATTATAAATTCTTATTCAGCTATGTCAGAAAACTCCTTCAAAATGGGACCAGCTAGTTGGACTAAATAAACATTGCCTATATATTGGCAAACAAATTACAAAGTCTAAATGTCTCTGATTTCCTTACCCCCCCCCCCCATTATCACAAAGAACATGTACTGAAGATGCATTCTAAGACCAAATGTGTTTCTTTCTTGTCGCCTTTACTGGGTATCTGGTTATTTAATAAACAGTACTAAGCATGACCTGGCAGAGATACTCATAAATAGGTTCATAGATTCATAGGTAAGTGCTATGCTAGCTACCCATGCAGACCAGTTTAATTATAGCCAGTTACCCTTTTGGCACTTGAATTAACTTATCTCATTTGGTGTTAGATTAGTCTTACCCATCCCATGGTCAATAATTATATATATATATAAAACCCCTAGTGAGAATAACTGGGATTATACATAGATAATTTGAGGGGAACCATGTGTGGAATAAAGCATTTAGGAACTGTCTCTGTCCATTAGTAGTACGGGGGCATTCCAGGGGCAAATTTTCTATTATCCATCCATAGATCCATGTTGCACTTGAATGTGGAGAGGGATGAGCTTTGTTTTATGTAGATGGGGAGTCTATTCCAGAGCAGTGTCCCTCCAAACAATTCTGTTGATGTTGAGGAAGAGGTTTAGATCCCTGGACCAAGTATTTATGATGCCATTTGACTTGCTGATGTGCATTGATGTGCATTGAGTTCATTGCTACTGGGTCAGAGGATGCCTTGCATGATTGACAGAGGTCACCTCTTAGCAGTCTGTAGCATACCCAGTATAGTGACAGGGCTTTGAGTATGTCCATGAAGGACATATTGTTTGCATCTTGTATGCTTTTAGTAGGACATTCCAGTTGATGCATGTGTGTGTGGGCAGATACATGCCAAAAAGTGTATTATACTCAATGTATGGCCTAATGAGGGCTGAATAAAGGGGAACAATGACATTTCTAGACTTAGACACAATCTCTTTGTTTATAAACTGTGCAATATAGAAGGGCTTTCATATGACAGTGGACACATGTTGGTTGAAAGTTAGGTCACTGTCCAGATAAGTTCCTAGACTCTGGACAACTGGGTCAATTCTTAGTTGTATATTGTCAATGTAGTAATTCCCTGGGGCAGACAACTTCCCAAAGGATACAATAATGCATTTTTAGCATTTAGTTTCAATAAGTGATTCTAGCACCAGTTATTGTATGGGACAAACCTTCCTAGAGGATGGATAATTAATTTGGGGATTGAATAACTGCTACTAGCTTGCAGTCAGCTAGAGACCTTTAGCACTGGCTTTTACTTCAGGAAAGTAGATGCTAAACAGGAGAGGTCCCAGCACTAAACCCTGTGGGACTCCGCTAGTGACTGGTCTCTTTGTGGTGGTAGTTTCCAGTATTTTTATCTCCTGCATCACATCTGTAATCCAGATAGCAAGCAATCTAGCTGGTGACATAGGGGTTTATTCTGTGTTTATTGTGGTACAGCGGTAGCACTGTTGCCTCATAGCAAGAGGTTCTCCCATTCGATTCTCAGCTGGAGTGTGGGGAGGACCTTTTACATGGAGTCTGCATGTCCTCCCCGCAGTTGGGTGGGCGTTTAAAAGACATGCGTAAATGGGCGTGCCTTCGTTGAAGTTTGAACATCGAGCTGGCACCTCGGCGTTTGTGAAAATCTACTGCCAATCATTAGTGGACCGGAGTTACGCTGTGGCGACCCCTAACCGGGAAAAGCCGAAAGACAACAACAACAACTATATCTGAGTGGGGGATTTTGTCAATGGCTTTAGCCAGGCTGAGGTATGCAGTGTGCACCATTTTACCTTCATCCATTGCTTTTGTCACCTTTCCTAAAAAGTCCACCAGGATGATTAAACATGACCTGCCATTGACAAATTCAAACTGAGATAGGTCCAGTGTTTGAAGGTTCTCTATGTCTTTACTGATTTGTTCTATGATAAGTTTTCCCATGGCCGTGTGTGTGAGGTTGATCACATTTATGGGTATGTAATGGCCTGGGTCTGTGGAAGGTACTGCATTATGCCTGAGAATGAATTTAGTTGTTCCCCATTTGCTTGGTATAAAACCTGTATGAATGCTGAGGTTGAACAGTGTTGTTAAGGGAACTAGCTAAATTGTGCTTCATATAATTTAAGATGCATTCAGGGATACTGTTAGCGCTTTCAGGATTTGATCTTATATGATAGCTGAAGGCGAATCAGTTTCAGGTATATCTTGTGAGATAGATGGAGGGAAGAGATGGGTAGAGTTTAAACTGAATGTATTGGCCAGTAGGCTTGCTATATCTTCAGCCTCAGTGTAGGAGCTCAGTACATTGTTGTATTGTGCTGCTATAAACATAACTTAAAAGACCTTGTGACTGCCTTTGACGTGGGTGGCTATTTTAGCCTTGGCTCTGGTGGATTTTATTAAGCTCCTGAGTTGTTTTTTTATTTCAGTGAAGAGGAGTCTGTCATTCTAGGAATTATACATTTTACTTTTGATTAAAATTCTCTTCTTTTAATTATAAAGCTTGTTGATATTATGTTTCTGGGGTTTGTCTTCTACTTTTTCCTATAAGGTTCAGCTGCATCTGTGCAATTGTTTACATGTTGGCGTAGTGTGGTGGTATATTTTTACGCTTATTCAGAGGAGTTAACTAGGTTTGGTGGGGACTTGAATCTTGCCAATGTATCACTTAGGAGTAGGAATTTTTTGTCTTAGAGAAATTTCTAAAAGTACCTTGGGATGAAGGGTTCTTTGGTTTCAATTTTATTTAGAAGAAAATGGCTTTATGGTCAAGCCTAACAAGGAACAAATAAGAGCAAGGGATGGTGCAAGATACTTCCATATTAGTAAGGACAAGATCCAAGATGCTGATGGCACAATGGTGCAGCAGTAACGTTGTCGCCTCACAGCAAGAGGTTCTCCGGTTTGATTCTTGGCTGGCATGCCTTCTGTGTGGAGTTTGCATGTCCTCTCTGCAGTCATGTGGATTTCCACTGGGTGCTCTGGTTTCCTCCCCCGTTTCAAAGACATGCTTCTGTAGTGTTTCTCTCCAGGCCTCTGCTGGAAATTAGCTTTGTTTCAAGTCTGACTTTCCCTGTAAACAAATGTTAAATAAAATAAAAATAAAAAAAATGTTGTTGCCCCTAGTGGGTACTCTGGCCAATTGTTCCAGGGCATTTGCATTAACAAAGTCTAGGAACCTCTGTGCGTGTGCACTAGTGTTGGTAGTGGTGTAGGTTTTCCAGTTTATAGTCGGATGGTTTCAATCACCTAAGAAAATGGCATTGGGTTTAATACTGAGTAATTCTAGTTCCTGTAGATGGTGTTGTGACTTTCTTGGGTCATACAGGGAGTTCTATGGCTAGCTAATACATGGTAAGTGGCCTTTCTGATGTTTATTTGGGCATGAAGTAGCTCTAGTGCACCATACTGCTTTGCCAACCTTGATGTGAGTGAGTCTCTTCTGGATGAACATTGAGACACCTCCACCTTTTTCCCTCTCCTGCATAGTAGGTAGTCTAAACATGTGGAAGATGTTATAGTCATGCACAGTCAAATTGCTCTCCTCTGTTTTAAACCATGTCTCAGTCACTACACAGATGTCTACATCCCCCAGTGTGAGCAGGGCTTGCAAGGAATGGAGTTTCTTCAAACTGTTTACCCAAAATTTATCTGTTGCGTTTACCCTGAAGCTTCTTGTAGTTCAGTGCCACTCGACAAGAGAGGCCCAACTACTGACCCCTTGAAATATAGACCCATCAGCTAGGTGGGTCTCATCTGCAATGCCAAGAAACTTATTATAGCTTTCTTTAACAATCATAATTGACTTGACTCACAACAGTTTGGCTTTGTGAAGGGAAGATGCTGCCAAATTAATTTAGTTAACTTTTGAGAGGGTTATACAGGTTGCAGACAGTGGTCATAGGTTCATAGGCATGTACTAGGCTAATGGCCCTGGGGCCTTTACAAGCCTAGTGATAGGATTACCCTGGCATAGTGCCATGCAACCTTAGTTCCCAGTGCCTCTGTAGAGTAGAGCCACTGGAGTTATCCCCGGGGTGAATTTTCTGTTTCCCATCCACTCATCAAGATTTCTCTTCAAGAGGGTCAGCAAGGTGCTATGCTTGACATGTATGGAAGTCTGTTCCATAGAATGGGCAGTCTCTAGGTTATGAACCTGTCCCTCCAGCATGTTCTTTTAATTGTAGTAATGAGGCTGAGGTCTCTGGAGAGTGGTGCGGAGGGATTGGGGTTTCTTTAGATGTAGCATTTCTAACAGAGCTGGGTCAGACATGGCTTTGTAAGTCAAGCAGAGATTGCCTCTAAGCAGGAGATATGAGACAGAGAATAGTTGGAGTGTTTTGAGTCTGTCCATATAGGACAAGTGTTTAAGGCCTACGATCCTCTTTGTGAGGTACTTTGTGGCCTCTCCAGTTGTTGCAGGTGTTTAGTGAGGTACATGCCAAATGGGGCATTTTACTCAATGAATGGCCTAATGAGGAAAGAGTAGAGGGAGACAATGACCACTTTCTTCCTGAATGCAAAACCCTTAGTAATGAGATGTGCCACATAGAAGGACTTTCTGACCACAATGGCAATGTGGTGATCAAAAGAGAGGTTGCTGTCAACCTGTGTTCTCAGATTTCTTATAACGCCTTCTGTTTTCAGTGGACTACTATCAATGTGGTAATTCATGGGAACCGGGTTTTTCCCAAAGGGGATGACGACACATTTTTTGGCATTGAACTTAAGGCCATGGTTCTGACACCAGTCGTTGGTCTCAGTGAGGCCATTCTGTAGGATGTCAACATCACTTGGGGAGTTAATAATAGCTCCCAACTTGCCATCATCTGCAAACTTTGTCAGCCAGTGTCCCTTCATGTTGGCCTGGACTTCAGAGAAGTAGATACCAAACAGGAGAGGACCTAAGACCAAACCCTGTGGGACTCCACCCGTGACTAGTTGTCAGTCTGACTTGGAGTCAGCTACTTTCACACTGTCAGTTTTATCTGTGAGTCAGTTTACAACCCATCTAGTGATATAGGGGTTGATACCAAGCTTAGTGATGTTTTCTATGATTCCTGAGTAGGGAATGGTATCAGAACTCTTGGCTAGATCAAGGTAGACTGTATGAACCACCTTGTCTTCATCCACAGCTCTGGTGACTGACTCAAAGAAGTCAACTAAGTTGAGCAGGCATGATCTACCCTTCACAAACCCAAACTGTGTGGGATCCAGAGTTCCAGATTTCCTTTATCCTTGCTTATTAGGTCCATGATGATGTGTTCCATAGCTTTGCATATCAGACTATTTAGGCTAATGGGGTGATAGTTCCCAGGGTCTGTAGTTGCTCCTCCTTTGTGGAGAGGGATAACTGTAGCAGTGCGCCATTCGGTAGGAACAAAGCCTAAGGTGAGGCTGTGATTGAACAGGGCACACAGGTGAGGTGCCAGTTCACTTTGTAGTTCATGTAGAACACAACCGGGGATATTGTCAGGTGCCATAGAAGCTGTATTCTTGGCCTTGCATAGTGTTGTTTTAATCTGTGCAGCAGTAATACTGGGTGCCTGGCAATCTACTGGTATTGTGATTGGTCCTGGGTGGGGGGTTAAAGTTGCCACTGAATCTGTCGGCCAGTATACTGGCAATATCTGTTGGCTCAGTACAGAAGGTACCATTGTGCAGTAGCTCAGAGCACATCTGGTATTGCTGTGGAGATTCTTTACATAACTATAGAAGGCCTTGTGGTTGTTTTTACTATCTGCTGCAATTCTGTTTTTATAGCTAGCTTTAGAGGATTTGATGAGGGATCTCACCTTTTTGTTGAGGCTGATAAGGGAGTTTTTCCAGTCTTGGGACTTCACCTTATTCCACATCAGTTTCCTTCTTCTGTTGTAAAGTTTGTTTATGGCAGAGGACCACCAGATTGGCTTCCACTTTTTGGAGGAGAGCATCTTGGTTCTGTTGGGTATGGCGAGATCCATGCATTTGTACACATGTTCGTACAGTGCATTGGTGTATGATTCTCCAGTCCTGCAACTGTTCTCCATTTGCATGGGTGCCGTGAAGTTAGCCACCTCTGTTTTTAGGAGCCCCAAGTTAGCTTTGGAGAAGTTTTTCATGGTGGTTACCTTTGCAGGGGGTGGGGTGGGAGGGATGTGGATTTCCAAGGTGATTAGTTTGTGGTAGGATTTTAACCAGGGAGGAGCTGACTATTGGTTTAGAGCAACAGTCGCGCATGTTAGTACTGACAAGGTCAACGATGTTGCTACCTCTAGTGGGGGGTAAGAACAAGCTGGTCCAAGGCATTGGAATTACTGAACTCCAGGAAACATTGGGCAAGTATATTGGTACATGAGTAGTTTATCCAGTTAATGGAGAGGTAGTTGAAGTCGCCTAGTAAGAGAGTGTTAGGTTGGAAACTAATATTCTCCAGGGTGCTTAGGAATGTGAAGGGCAAGTCTTGGGACATGGTTGGGGACCTATAGCAGGCTACGACCTGAATCACTGTTTTACCCAATGTTAACTGCACCTGAAGTATCTCTGATGCGTATGTTGGACTACCAGTCTGGAGGTGTGTGCATCCTTTATGAATAAGGAAACACCACCAACTTTGGAGCTTCAATCCAAGTTCTGGGACTGAAATGTGTGGAATGAGTTATAGTCTGGTAGTGCAGGGGTGCTTTCTGCTGCCTTGAACCAGGTCTCTGTTACAGCACAAATGTCGATGTTCTCCATTTTAAGGAGTGCTTCGAGCAAGTGCATTTTGAGATTTAGACTTCTAGCATTGAGCAGCATGACCCTCAGATTGCATTTGTTTGTAGCTGTTAAGGTGGTAATTTGGTCTTTGGAACACTGCCTAAAAAAGGCACTATAGGGGTGGCAAGAGCCTTGGCCAGTATCCGGAAGCCCAGGGGAGACAGATGCAGGCCATCTCTGGCAAAGCATCGAGGTCTGTCAGTCATGTCATCCCAGGCACACCGATACTGGATCCCCTTAGAATGACACCAGAAACTTAGCCAATTGTTGAAATCAATCATTTTCTGCTTGTACTGTGGTATCATTCTGGGTGATGGTAGGATGCTGCTCAGAGCTAGGGTCATACCCACCTGGGCTACATAATCTGAGAGCTCCTCCATGTCTCTTTTCATGTAGTCCAGGGAGGTACGTCTCAGGTCATTCACACCCATATGTACAATGACAGAGTCATATTTGTACCTGTTGTTGAGGGACCTGAGTGCGTGCGTTATGTGGCAGACCCTGGCACCTGGCAGGCAGCTGACTGTTACTTTCTCCTTATTCATCCTAATGAGTGGGACATCAGTGTGCCTCACTGTCGAGGCTGTTCACATGGCATATCTTGACCTGACGAAAGTGTTGAACACATACTGCTTGCTGGTATTGAAAGTAAGCGGAACATTTAAAAAATATATCCCTGTGTAGTAAGATGAATAGAAATAGCTAAAAGACAGAGTCTGCACAATGTGAATGTCAGATGCCTGGTCAGAAAGTATGAAGGTGATCAGTGGTGTCCATCAGGACTTGGTATTAGGACCCCATCTATTTATCATTTAATTTTCTGATCTCCAGACCAGAAATCAAAAGCTTTGATTAAGTTTTCAGACAGCTGCAAACTGGGAGTTACTGTAAAGTTATCCTATGATATCCTAATCCTTCAAAAACTTACACACATAAATAACTGGTCCATTGAAAATGGCTCAAAGCAAATGCAGAAAAGTGCAATATTGTGACATTTGGTAGACACTCCCTCCTCTTACTATACAGCTTTGATAATATCCCACTTAAAAATGAAAATGTTGCTAGGTGGTTTGATAATTCCCTTTCTTTTGGTACTCATGAGATAACAGTAGTTTTTTCATTGCACAGCTAATTGCCAAAGGAAATATCATCCAGATCTGAAGAGTTCATTGTTCTGTTATATTCATCGTTGATTAGGCCAATTATCAAGTGCAATGCCCACTCTGGGATGTACCTCAATAGATATCAAGCAACTAGAAAGACCCCAGGGGTTCCTAACTAAGAAGATCAGGGGCTTTAAGACCCTGAGTTACTGAGAGAGGCTGGAAGCACTGTTATTTTATTCAGTATCTTATAGACTCTTGAGGGAAGATCTATGCCTTGCCTTCCATGTCATTAGAGACCTAGTTGTCCTAGAACTCTTATACCTCCACAAGTATTACAGTTCCTTGACTACCAGAACCAGGAACCTACCTCTTCACTGGAAGATAAATAAAATGTGATGGCAAGACATATGTATAGGCAGCACCTCCCCCACCTCTGCAGAAGGTGGGTACTAGCAAGGTGTAAATGGTCACATGACTCATCTGAATTGTATGAATCCTATGAATGTGTTACAGTTGTGGGCTAAGTAATGTTAAGAGGTTGTGTTGATGTTGTGTACTCGCATGAGTACCTGCAAGATGCACTGGTCATGTGTGGGTGGGTCAAAGACCCTTATGAGGACATGAAGAAAAGCAGTTTGCTTTTATATTCCATGGAGGTGCTAAGGAGGAAAACTGTTAGGCAACACAGTCCTAGGACACATGTTTCATGCTATTATTCTCACCTTAACATCACCCTCCTGTGCCAACACTCTGCACTATATGATGGTCACACTGAGACAGATCACAAAATATGGTGCCCTGTGGTGCATGTCACGTGCTGAAAAAGTAAATGAGCACGAGCAAAAGAAGCCTGCTGTAGTTCTGCAGAAGTCAATCTGATGAATGGCCATGTTTTCCAAAGGCACAGAGTTTGGCACAACTGTCTGGTGCTGCAACAAGGAAAGCAGAATTTTCCTTTCCTTGTTGCAGAGAGTACACCAGGAGCACCTAACTAGGGGCTTCTATGAAGGTTACAGTTATAAAGTTGATGCATGGCACAGACTTCCCAGGGTGGTGTCCGATGCCACTGGCATACACCACACTGGTAAGAATGGGGTAATTATGGTGAAAAAAGATTTAAAACATTGCATTAAGCTCTTTATTACAGCTTGATTGCTTTTCCATATTGCCAAGAAGTATGTGCATACCCTGAGGTATATGGATCCTCTTTGTTCATTTATTTTCCTCATCTCAGTCCTAGCCACAGCTGTGGGACTTCCTCCTTCACTGCAGGTCCTGTGATTTTTGTGGGTGAATTTTCCAATTCACAGAGGACTGGGCTTCAGATTTCCACTTTGTTAATTAACTTGGGGTTACATTGTGTTTCTAGCATAACTGAGGTAAGCGTATCTTTATTTTGCTATGCACATTTCTGAATACAAACTTCCCAAGGTCCTAACTGTCTCAGTTGTTTCCCCCACCTGTCAACACTGAACAAATTAATTACCCTCCAAATTACATATAGAAGAGCCCTACCCAAAAATGAGTGAAGCTGGTAATACAAAATGTATGTTTATTTTTCACTTCAGTGCAGTATACATTTATAAAGCTATATATCTGGTTACACCATAACAAAATGGTCTAAAAAAATGTCCCAGGCACTTTATGTGGAGAATGTAACAGTGCAATATTGTGCAAAAGAACAGAAACTGCCAGCAGATGAAGACCACTTTGTCCATCTATCCAGATGATTTTCCTACTTAGTGGATAATTAGCAATTCTTTTGTAGCTAGTGCCCTACTTCTTGTCTTATCTTTCTGCTTCCATTATATCTGTCAAGCATACATAGAACCTGGAGTACAAAAGAAAAAAAAGAGCGCTGTTGTTGGTTTTCATTTCAACCAGAGCTGACACTGTGCTTTCCCATTCTAAGATCACTAAGGTGGCATCAGGAATGCAGAAAGGCAGCTGTAAAGTCTATCACTTGACAAGCTAGTACTTTCTGAATAAATCTAATAACCATTTATTCTAAATGTGTGATTGTAGATAATGACTTTCCAGTGTTATAAAGAATTTTTAAGAATTTTTATGTGACAAATAAGCTATGTCGACTGACATAGTTATTATTGTGTGCAGTAAAAAGTAGGGTATGGTTTACCAGTTCAGAGGTCATTACAGTCATAATTGCAGGAAGTTCTTTTTTTCACAGCTACAGTGGTAGATTCCTGGAAGAACATGTCAGTGAAGATAGAGATATGTGAAAAGATATCTGAACAAATGGCCCTTTTCCATTTGTTTCTGAAAGTATATGGTTGGGTTTGCAATGAGCTCTATGGCTTCTGTCCATAAAATCTTCATTCATCTTCAACGAACCCTGCTAAACTTGTAAGTGCCTGCTGCCCATCACGTTGACAACTTGTCGTTAGTGCCAGAAGGTATGGGGGTTCTGTCCCCACACAGATCATTAGGAATACTAACACAGATGCTTGGGTTAAACCAGAGAAAGACAGCATAGGAGGCAATGTACTTCTGAGGCACAACGGATTAAACTAATGTCTGTGCTGCTGGATGTTAGACGGAATCCTTCAGACATGTTTATAAAGTGAAGGAAAATCTTTCCTTTGTATTGTTCAAACATATTCCCTATAAATATCATCCTTTATAAGGGACTTTGTGTATATACCTAGTTGGTAAAACACATATAAGCACAGAAAGTGAGAATTGTACACATTGCAGGATACTGACTGATCATCTTCTCTCTCTGTTTTTTTTAATTTCTCCAAAAGTTTTGGGTTTCTAATACTGTGACATGAGTAGATGCAATTCCTAAGTCAGTGTATGATTAGCGTTCATGAAATCTGTATTGCTTCAGTCTTTGATGTTAGCCAAGAGTGCTCTTCTCAGCACCAACAATGTAGACATAATTGCCTTCTTCTGCAGTTTATATGAGATTACATGTATTGGCAGCATATTTAAGTACTATTGTAAGTTCTTTTTTAATACTCCTGTTGCTTCTATAGAACTGCTATTAGAATTGCCTTCGGCAACCAAGGAGTTTATATATATATATATATATATGTGTGTGTGTGTGTGTGTGTGTGTGTGTGTGTATTTATTTATTTATATACATTTGGAGGTATGGGGGTGTTACTCCACATGGGGAGGGTGCAGGGAAACATTCTTCGCTGCAAAAAAATTGGAATGTTCATTATAGGAAGTTTTTGAAAACATTTTTCAATATGTTTAGTTTCACTTAAACTGCCTTCATTGACTTGAAATGAATCTAGACACTGTATTGGCTGTATAACAATTTCAATGATTAACACTTCTTTTGTCTATGTTTAATTGGACTACTATATCTAGTTCTCTTGTGTCTATTTTTGAACTGTTGGTATTGGATGATCCCATATGATATAAGCTTTTCAGTGATCATCTTCAGTATGATATGTACAATAGGTTCATAGGTTCATAGGTTGGTACCAGACTATTGGCCCTAGGGCCTATACAAGCCTAACCATAACAATTCCCAGGCTATTTCTTCCCACACTATTTACTTCCCTGGACCCCTGTCTAGCAGGGCGACTGACGTGATCCCAGGGTGAATTTCCTTTCTCCCATCCAATCATCAGGGTTCCTTTTGAAGAGGGCCAAATAGGTGCTCTGCTTGACATGTATGGGCAGTCTATTCCAGAGTCTGGGGAGTCTCCGGGTCAGGAACCTATCCCTCCAGCATGTTTTGCTTATTGTGATGACAAAGTTTAGATCCCTGGAGCATGTGGCTCTGAGGGATTGGGATTTCTTTAAGTATAGCATGTCCAACAGCTCTGGAATTGACATGGCCTTGTATGTTAAGCAGAGATCGCCTCGGAGTAGACGATATGTGACAGAGTATAGCTGGGGTTTTTTTAAGGTGGTCAGCATAGGGCATTTGCTTTAGGCCTATGATTCTTTTAGTGAGGTATTTCAGTGGCCTTTCCAGTTGTTGCAGATGTCTTGAGAGGTACATACCAAATGGGGCATGGTATTCTATAATGGGTCTAATGAGGGATGAGTACAGTGGGACAATGATCTCCTTTTTTCTGTATAAAAAGCCCTTAGTGATGAGGTGTGCCACATAGAAGGATTTCCTGACTGTTGTGGCAATGTGGTTATTGAAGGTGAGACCACTGTCCACCTGTGTCTCTAAGTCTCTTATCACACTTTCGGTATTTAGTGTACTGCCATCTATGTGATAATTCACAGGTACATGTTTTTTCCCAAAGGGGATAACTATACATTTCTTGGCATTGAGCTTGAGCCCATGGCTCTGAGACCAAGCATCTGTTTCTGTAAAGCCCTTTTGTAGAGTATCCACATAATTTGGGGATTCAATAATGGCTCCCAGTGTGCAGTTATCTGCAAACTTTGTTAGCCAGAGTCCCTTAGTGTTGGCCTGTACTTCAGAGAAGTAGATGCCAAACAAGAGAGGTCACAGGACTGAACCCTGAGGTACTACACTTGTCACTTGTCTTGAGCTGGATTTGGAGTCAGCTACTTTTTAAGTGTGGGTTCTGTCAGTAAGCCGTTTGGCAACCCATCGAGTGATGTAGGGATTAATGCCAAGCTTAGTAAGTTTATCTATGATTCCAGAGTGGGGGATGGTGTCAAAGGCCTTGGCAAGGTCCAGATAGGCTGTGTGGACTGCCTTACCCTCATCCATGGCTCTGGAGACTGATTCGAAGAAGTCAGTCAGGTTCAGGAGACAAGATCGGCCCTTCACAAACCCAAACTGAGTGGGGTCCAGTGTTTTAAGGTTGCCAATGTCTTTGTTTATAAGTTCCATGATAATAAGTTCCATGGCCTTGCAGATCAGGCTCGTCAGACTGATGGGTAGTAGTTCCCGGGATCCAAGGTGGATCCCCCCTTGTGGAGTGGGTTAACTGTAGCTTTGCACGACTCAGTGGGCATGAAGCCTGAGGTGAAGGTATGAATAAACATGACACTTAGGTGAGGTTCCAGTTCATTTTGTAGTTCATGTAGTACACAGCCCGGGATGTCATCTGGTCCCATGGATGCTGTATTCTTAGCTCTGGAGAGTGCATTTTTTACCAGTGTGGCTGTTATTACCGGAATTTGGCAATCTTCCGGTATTGAGATGGGCCATTTAGTGGGCGAGAGAGGGGTGAATAACAATCTAGTTTCTCGCTACTGTACCTCAAACAGAATGATACTGTGAATTGCATAAATATTTTATCCGCCCATTCGTGTTTTCTGTTGCACTACATTACACTGCATGTGTTACATAGTCCTTTAAACTTTCTGACCCTATTTGCTATTAACCCTGCAGCACCTGTGAAACAGAATAAACTTTCTGGCCTTATTTGCTATTGACCTGTCTTATTAACCCTGCAACACCTATGAAACAGTACTTAAAAAAGCACAGACATAAGATGACACTGTACGGAAGTATCTTGTCAGACAGCATAGTGCAGCCTGACGTAAGATGGTGG
Organism: Protopterus annectens; assembly: GCF_019279795.1. Lineage (NCBI taxonomy): Eukaryota > Metazoa > Chordata > Ceratodontiformes > Protopteridae > Protopterus > Protopterus annectens. The sequence continues at coordinate 1,357,837,986 of NC_056732.1, read as the reverse complement.
TATACAACAGTTTCTGATTAGTTGCATGACAGCAAAGAAGGGCCATATGGCAAAAATGAAATTCAAGTTTCAACTCTGTAATAGCAGATCTGCATATTTATCTGTTTATGTGTGTGTGTGTGTGTGTGTGTGTGTGTGTGTGTGTGTGTGTGTGTGTGTGTGTGTGTGTGTGTGTGTGTGTGTGTGTGTGTGTGTCTGTATGTACTCATTCATATCTACGTGACTTCTTGTGCATTTCAGCATGTATGACAGCTGCTTCTTCTGGAAAATAATTAACTTTTGGGTCTGTGAAATGCTTCTATTGATGTGGGTGAAAAGGACTGTATCCTCAACCCAGACAGAGGCAGATTGTAAACTAAAGACAGCCTATTCCTGCTTCAGTGAACTGGAAAATGTTTTATTCTGTGCTCATTAAGAAATCTGTAGATTAACCATCAAATAGAAAGAAAATTGTAATGGCTTTTAAAGTGAAGCATAATACATGGCAAAGTAATTATTGATTCAGAATATTTGTTGTGGGCTTGCATTAAAAAGAAAAGCTTTCATATTTGGTAGTCTAGCAGCTGGTGCAGAGAATTAATATAACAGTGTTTGACAAGATGAGGCCAGGTTTGGCATAATGATTAAGGTCTTTACCCCACAAATACAAAGTTTAGGGTTTGAGTATGACCTCTGGTTATTAGCTAGTCTTGTAAAAATCTACAGACTGATAGCCTAGTATTCACTTATGAACCTATGAAGGTAGGGGTAGGATTAGGGTTCTTCTAAGGTAAAGTGTTGGGTTAGTGTTAGGAGTGAGCAGTGTTATGGTTAGGGTTACAGTTAGGGTTAGGGTTAGAGTTAGCATGCATTACTATGGTGGTGTAGAGAAAGCCATTTTACACTACCTTAGTAATGTGAGCTAACCCTAATTATAACCCTAGCTGTAACCCTATACCTTACCTTAGGAAAAAAATTATAAAACATTGCCTGTATATAAGACAGCTCAGATGCCCATTACATACAAATATACACACACATACACTCTCTCTCTAATACAAACATGTAACATTAAATTCATCCCATTACCTAACCCTAACTCTAGCCCTAACCCACAGACACATGCACACGCAATCCCAACCCTAATATAAATCCACTTACTTCTTTCAGCAACACGAACATTTGTAGATGTTCAATAAAGCTAACTTCTGAAAGAACATCCTTTCATTTCAATTTGCAAACAAATGAACATCCAAAAAGTGTAGGGGACCCATATCTATAGATATCTATATATATCTTTATAGACTTCTGAAAAAACATTCTTTCATTTCACTTTACAAACAAATGAACATCCAAAAAAGTATAGGGGATCCACATCTATATCTATATATCTGTGTATCTGTGTGTGTATATACAGACATGCATATATGGGCCCATGTTAGTTGATCGGACATCCTTTTTATTGAAGGATTTCTGGGTATGTAATGTTCAAATTCAGTCTTTCTCAAGTGCACTGTTACTTGAATGGTGTGGATGTTAATCAGAGTAAGGTGGATTATGAAAGGTAAGTATGAGTTTGCTAAGTTAATAGTTAATGCCAAAACTTCTAGGTATATCAACATTTTCAGCATTATGGTGTGTGTGTGTGTGTGTGTGTGTGTGTGTGTGTGTGTGTGTGTGTGTGTGTGTGTGTGTGTGTGTGTGTGTGTGTGTGAGCATGTTTGCAGGTTAGGGTTAAAGACCTAGCTAAGAGTATATATTTAATGTTGTGCATTTGTGCTTTTTGTATGTTTTGTGTGTGTGTGTGTGTCCAAAATGTCATGTGTAGTGAAAGTATTAAGGAAAATATTTTTTAAGGTAAAATGTAGAGTTAAGGTTAGGGACAGATTTATGGTTAGGGTTAGCATGCATTAGTAAGGTGGTCCAGGAGGGGCTCTGATAGCCTCAAGGATATGATGTACTCTCTCAGAACTGAGGTGACACTAGAAATAGATTTGTTTAGCCATATGGGTTAAAAGTATGTCAAGGAAATGCTGCAGTATCAATAGCCCAACCGCTACCCAAAGTGTCCCCAGTCTGCCTATGAAAAGTGCCTGTAGCAAAATGAAACTCTGAACCACAAAAGGTTGGAAAGGAACCCCGCTGTCAAACTGCTGGTGCAGCATACACATACATCTCTTCATTTAAATGTCTTTATGTACTCATTTGCATGCGACTGACTCTGTGACTTTGAGGATGTTCACGTGTAGCATATGTCTGTGAATTGCATCTCATCTGCAACCAGCACATACACCTGTTGCCCATGTGTGTAATGATTATGAATGCCACCCACAGTCGTTTAGCACAGTTGCTTATTGAACTAAAAATCCTAATGAGAAAAATTCAGTTTGTTCTAATGCAATTTAATTCTTTTCATCTATGGGATGGAGACAAAAGTGACTTCCATATGTCTTTTCATAACATCATACTAGGCCCAGTGCACTATCCATCTGAGGGCCATCTACACCACTAGAAAGCTTCCATCACTGATCAAGGGATTTTATTTTGCAAGAGTTACTCTGCAACATGCTTCTAAGACATATTCAGTCCAATTCAATTATTTGCTACCTCTGCAACCTCTCCCTGTGAAGACACATAGACAAGCAAACACACACATACTCCACAAACAAATGCACATATGCATGCATATACACATATACGTGCACACACACACACACACACACACACACACACACACACACACACACACACACACAAATGTGCATTCGTACACGAGCATGATGCATGTACACACACATATATATATATATATATATATATATATATATATATATATATATATATATATGGTCCCCTTCACATGGTCGACATTTCAGAATGTTGAAGACCATATGGCCGAGACCATATGATCAATATTTGAAATGTCGACCATGCGGAACCGGCATCTCTATACAGTGCGGAATGGAAAGATGTCCATCTTCTGCACTGTAATGCGATCTTGGAGTTGGTATATTTAAGTTCCAGGGGGTGTGGGGGTCGGAGCCCCCCCATGGGGGTGGGTGCATGGGGGTATAGCCCCCCTGCTAGCAGCATGAAGGTAAGTTTTTTTTTTTTTTTTTATTCCATGGTCCAAGCCCAAATAGAAAAATGTTTCCACTTACTGGAATAAACCTTCCAAGAAGAAGATTTATAAGCCGCAACCAAAATTCTTTTGACTGGTGAGGATAACCTGGGAATCCTGACTATCATGAGAACTGAAGCAGTCAAGCAGTGAACTTCAGACTGAGCAGGTCTGGATGGGGAATTCCAGAGGGATGAGAGCTGAGAACCAGAATTGTATCTAACATCCAGGGTGGACACACAACGTGAGACCACAAAGAGGGGAACCATACTTGGCGAGGCCAGAATGGGGCAATAAGGATGACAGAACTCCCCAGCCTGCGAGCTTTTGAAGAAATTTCAGTATTAGGGGCAGAGGAGGATATGCATACAGAAGACTAGAGGGCCAAGCATGAATCAAAGCATCTCTAGGGGCTTCCCCCTGAGGGGGGGTTCAGAGCAAAAAACTCGCTGCACTTTGCATTGGAAGGAGAGGTGAAGAGATCGCAGCAAGTCTGACCCCACTTGAGAAAGATCTGTTTCACTACCAAAGGGTTCAGAGATCACTCATAAGGCATCAGTATAGACCTGCTGAGCCTGTTTGCTATAATGTTGGACCTCCCCAGATTGTGCATTGCCACCAGAAAATGGCCAGTGGAGATCACCCACTCCCACACTCTCATGGCCACTCGACATAGGGGATAAGACCTGGTTCTCCCCTACTTGTTGATATACCAGACCTTGGACATATTGTTCATCTGGATAGCAATCATCCCTAGAGGAAGATGGGCATAGAAAGCTTGCAATGCTAGGAGCACCGCCCTCATCTCCAGGACGTTGATATGCAATTGGGTCTCGAATGGGGACCATGTACTTTGGACTGTCCTTTCCAAGCTGTGCCCCCCCCCCCCAAGGCAGGGAGGCATCCATGGTCACTGTGGCCAAGGGAGCAAGGGGGGAGGCAGAAGAAAAGGATGACCTGGAGAAGATCTAGGGAATGAGTCCACCACAGAAGAGAGTTCCTGCACACCTGAGATACCCGAATAGGGTTAGACAATGGAAGATCTAGCATGGACCATTGAACTGCAAATTTCCATTAAAGTACCCGCATGTGTAACTGAGCCAAAGGTAAGAGAGTTATCATTGCCACTATGGACCCTAATGCTCATAATACCAATTCTGCCATTAGCTATTGAGCTTGAAGAATACAGGGGACATGTAGTTTCAGAGACTGGATTCTCTCTGAGGTTAAGAAGAACTTGGTTTGAATTGTGTCCAGCTGATCTCCGATGAAATCTAGTACTTGAACCGAGGTCAGTAAAGATTTGTTGAGATTGATGGTTATGCCCAACTGGTGGGCTAAGTGAAGCAGGGAAACCCTCACTTGGCAGAGTTGATGCCTGGAAGGGGCAGCAAGGAGCCAATCGTCCAGGTAGAGGAAGACCTGGAATCCCTGTAGTCTCAGGTGAGCCACTCCCACTGCCATCACTTTGGTGAACACCCTGGGGGCTGTGGTGAGACCAAAGGGGGGTGTTCTGAACTGGTAATGACTGGCTCCAAGCCGGAAGCAGAGGAACCTTCGAGAGCGCCTGTCCATTTTGATGTGGTAGTACGCACCCTGACGGTTGACTGAGCACATCCAATCACTCTCCTTCAGAAAGGGCAGGATAGATTGAAGAGTGACCATACAGAATTTTGTCTTGGCAACTGACAGATTTAAGATGGAGAGATCCAGAATGGGTCTTAAGTCCCCCATCTTCTTTGCACCAAAAAGAATCTGGAAGAAATGCCTAATCTGGTCTGGTTTGGGGGTATGGGTTGGATGAGTCGCATTTCTAGCAGCTTTGCAATTTCCAGTGCTGCTTCCTCCCTTTGTATGGGTGAAAAGTCTGGGAGGTTTTTGGGTGGGAGAGGTAATTGGATGAAAGGGATAGAATAGCCTCTGGATATGACATGCAACACCCAATGATCATTCATAATAGACTCCCAGGCTGTTGGGCATAGCAAGAGGTGTCCCCCGACTGCCTCCAGAGCCGACCAGCCGGGCAACCCTTCAGGGCTTGGAGCTCAGATCAGATGCAGGAAAGGTGGCCAAGTCAGATCTGTGCCAGATCAAAGTACCCACAGGTTGAAAATCAAATAAAGACAACAACTTAAGATCATTTACTGCAGACATGTTAACCATGTCCAGAAGCAATGTGTCCCTCTGATGAACGAATGGATTTAAAAACTGTTAGGCACTTTCCTCTGCCAAACTTTTATGTTATTTTATTAAGCTTTTAGACACTTTCCTCTAACAGACGTTTATGTTATTTTCTTTTATTTTTTGTGAGTGAGACAGCGAAGTGTCTAATGCTTTTACACCTGTTTTAGCTTCTCACTGCTGCTCTGTGGTGATTGGCAGTAGCTGCTGCTATCTTCTAGCATGACACGATAGTTTAATTGTGCTGAGAGATGCTTAATAAAATTGGGTTCAGCAGTTTTCATACCCTACAAAACTGTTATGGTGTGTGGGTTCTTAGGTCATTTAGTTAAATTGTACTACATTGTTATTTTTTGGGAAGATCGCTGTGGCGACCCCTAACCGGGAAAAGCCGAAAGACACAACAACAACAACAAGCTGTTTAATGGGTAAGCATTTTATTGTGTGTATGTATGTGTCTGTTTGTGTGTGTGTCTGTGTGTCCAATGTTCTGTGATCTCCCATTTATTTTGTTCTTAGATGTAGCTGTTTGTTTTTTATGAGGGCTGTGTATGCTGTGTGTAGTGTTACATTCAATTTGAATGGACTTTTATGATTAGGCTTCAATGTCTCAAATCTTGATGAAATGTGAATTTAATGCAAAAAATATGTGAATTTGATGCAATGCCATTATCCATGTGTGTGTGTGTGTGTGTGTGTGTGTGTATGTGTGTGTGTGTGTGTGTGTGTGTGTGTGTGTGTGTGTGTGTGTGTGTGTGTGTGTGTGTGTGTGTGACAACTCTAGCTGGCATCTGACGTTTGGTTAGAACCAAACTAGGCCTACTGACCTCATGTATACACTTTAATCCTGGAGGTATTTTATGAGTGGTACATAATATGTAAAAGTGATATTTGGAAAGGACGTATGTGCTGTTTAGGACTTGTATAAGGTATGTTAGTTATGTCAACATTTTGCTGATTCATAGCTGGTGTATCTGATGGTCCAGGTTGGTTACATAAGAAGTGGGCAAGATGTAGAAGAATGAGGCTTTAAAAGACAGCAGACATGAATATCCCCTCATATATTGTGGGAGATTGTTGTTCATGCTGTAGATCTAAGGAGATCCTGAATCAGGAAGCAACCAGGAGATAAAGTCCATAATTAGCTAACAGGCCCTGACAGCTGGGAAGCCTTGAATAGGTACTTTCAGACAAGGGCACTAATAGGCAATTACTCCATTTGCAATCTGTGCCACACACAGAGAGGTACACAAGGGTCATGATAGACTTATCCTAGTGAACATAATCAGTAGGGCTGCCATGGATATATCATGCCCATGTGTTCTTGCAATGTTCACAACATGAGACAACATAAGGTGTGTCCTGGTATGCTCATCCAAGCCTTTTCTTTAAACTGGCCAAGGTTCATAGGTTCATAGGACGATACTAGACTATTGGCCTGGAGGCCCTTATAAGCCTAGCCAAGAATTTAACCCTTGCATCCACAAAGTCAGCAGGTGGGATCCCAGGAGTAAATTTTCTGTTTCCTATCCAGTCATCCAGGTTCCTCTTAAATGAGGTACCCTGCTTGAAATGGAGAGAAAGTCCATTCCACAGATGGGGGAGTCATTGAGACACAATGTTTGACATGGAGAGGAAGTCCATTCCACAGATGGGGGAGTCACTGGGACACAAATCTATCCCGCCAACAAGTTCTATTAATGTCACAGACCAGGTTGAGCACTTGTCTGCTGGTTGTGCGAGTGGAGTTTGACTTACAGATATGCATCAACTCCAGCAAGGCTGAGTCTGAGACGGCCTTGTATGCCAGACACAGGTTACTTCTGAGTAGTCTGTACGAGACTGAGTAGAGGGGAAGGAATTTTAGCCTATCTGTATAGGATAGGTGTTTGAGACCCTTGATTTTCCTGGTCAGGAACCTCTGTGGTCTCTCCAACTGCTGCATGTACTTGTCAAGGTACATGCTGTAGAGGGCATTGTATTTGATAATGGGTCTGATAAGGGAGGAGTACAGGGATGTTATGACCTCCTTGTTCCTGGAAGAAATACCCTTTAGCCTATTTGTATAGGATAGGTGTTTGAGAGCCTGGATTTTCCTGGTCAGGAACCTCTGTGATCTTTCTAACTGCTGCATGTGCTTGGCAATGTACAACTGTAGGGGACATTGTATTCGATCATGAGTCTGATAAGGGAGGAATGTGCGGATGTTATGACATCCTTGTTCCTGGATGAAATACCCTTATTTATGAGGTGGGCCATGTAGAAAGCCTTCCGTACAACACAGGCAACATGATGGTCAAAAGTCAGGTTGCTATCAACCTGGGTGCCCGAGTCCCTCACGACTGACTGCATGCTTAGTAAAGTGTTACTAATGTGATAATTAGTGGGGACGCCATTTTATAGGTTCATAGGTTGGTACTAGGCTATCGGCCCTAGGGCCTATACAAGCCTAGCCATAACAATTCCCTGGCTATTTCTTCCCACACTATTTACTTCCCTGGACCCCTGTCTAGCAGGGCGACTGACGTGGTCCCTGGAGTGAATTTCCTTTCTCCCATCCAATCATCAAGGTTCCTTTTGAAGAGAGCCAAAGAGGTGCTCTGCTTGACATGTATGGGCAGTCTATTCCAGAGTCTGAGGAGTCTCTGGGTCAGGAACCTATCCCTCCAGCACATTTTGTTTATTGTGATGACAAGGTTTGAACCTTGGAGCATGTGGCTCTGAGGGATTGGGATTTCTTTAAGTGTAGCATGTCCAACAGCTCTGGGTTTGACTTGGCCTTGTATGTTAAGCAGAGATTGCCTCTGAGTAGATGATATGCGACAGAGTATAGCTGGAGTTTTTTCAGGCGGTCATCATAGGGCATCTGCTTTAGGCCTGTGATTCTTTTAGTGAGGTATTTCTGTGGCCTTTCCAGTTGTTACAGATGTCTTGAGAGGTACATACCAAATGGGGAGTTGTATTCTATAATGGGTCTAATGAGGGATGAGTACAGTGGGACAATGACCTCCTTCTTTCTGGATGAAAAGCCCTTAGTGATGAGGTGTGCCATGTACAAGGATTTCCTGACTGTTGTGGCAATGTGGTTATTGAAGGTGAGACCACTGTCCACCTGTGTCCCTAAGTCTCTTATCACACTTTCGGTGTTTAGTGTACTGCCACCTATGTGGTAATTCACGGGTACATGTTTTTTCCCAAAGGGGATAACTATACATTTCTTGGCATTGAGCCTGAGCCCATGGCTTTGGCACCAAACATCTGTTTCTGTAAGGCCCTTTTGTAGAGTATCAACATCATTTGGGGATTCAATAATGGCTCCCAGTTTGCAGTCATCTGCGAACTTTGTTAGCCAGAGTCCCTTAGTGTTGGCCTGTACTTCAGAGAAGTAGATGCCAAACAAGATAGGTCTCAGGACTGAACCCTGAGGTACTCCACTTGTCACTTGTCTGGAGCAGGATTTGGAGTCAGCTACTTTTACAGTGTGGGTTCTGTCAGTAAGCCAGTTGGCAACCCATCAAGTGATGTAGGGATTAATGCACAGCTTAGTAAGTTTATCTATGATTCCAGAGTGGGGGATGGTGTCAAAGCCCTTGGCAAGGTCCAGATAGGATGTGTGGACTGCCTTACCCTCGTCCACGGCGCTGGAGACTGATTCAAAGAAGTCAATCAGGTTCAAGAGGCAAGATTGGCCCTTCATGAACCCAAACTGGGTGGGGTCCAGTGTTTTAAGGTTGCCAGTGTCTTTGTTTATAAGTTCCATGATAATACGTTCCATGGCCTTGCAGATCAGGCTCATCAGATTGATGGGGCGGTAGTTCCCGGGATCCAAGATGGCTCCTCCCTTGTAGAGTGTGTGCCACTCAGTGAGCATGAAGCTTGAGGTGAGGGTATGATTAAACATGACACTTAGGTGAGGTGCCAGTTCATTTTGTAGTTCATGTAGTACACAGCCTGGGATGTCATCTGGTCCCATGGATGCTGTATTCTTAGCTTTGGAGAGTGCATTTTTTACCTGTGTGGCCGTTATTACAAGAATTTGGCAATCTTCTGGTATTGAGATGGGCCATTTAGGGGGTGGGGTAGTGAAGTTAGCACTGAATCGATCTGCCAGGATATTGGCAATATCCTTGGGATCAGTATGTTTAATGCCATTCTGTTGTAGCTCAGAGCAGATCTGAGCATTGCCATTTAGATTCTTGACATAGTTATAGAATGCCTTGTGGTTGTTTTTGGAATCTTTGGCAATTTTATTTTTGTAACTAGCTTTGGAGGATTTTATGAGGGATCTCAGCTTCTTACTGAGGCTGGTAAGGGAGTTTTTTGCATCCTGGGATTTTCCTCTTTTATGCAACAGTTTCTTCCTTTTGTTGTAAAGTTTGTTTATGGCAGGGGACCACCAGATTGGCTTCCTTTTTTGGAGGAGAGCATCTTGGTTCTATTTGGGATGGCACGATTCATGCATGAGTGGATGTGCTTGTACAGTGCCTTAGTGTAGGACTCAGCAGTCGAACTTTCAGTTCCCATCTGCATGGGTGTCATGAAGTTTGTAACTTCTGACTTGAGTAGCATGAAGTTGGCTTTGGAGAAGTTTTTTATGGAGGTTTCCTTACTGGGGGGTGGGGGTGGGATGTGGGTGTAAGGGTAATTAGCTTATGGTCTGACCTGACCAACGAGGGGGTGACCATAAGTGTGGAGCATTGATTTCCCTTGTTGATAATGACCAGGTTTAGGATATTGGAGCCCCTGGTGGGACTATGGATTAGTTGATCCAGGGCATTGGAATTTATGAATTCCAAGAACCATTGGGCAAAGGTGTTGGTACACGAGTAGTTTTCCCAGTTAATGGCAGTGTAGTTGAAATCACCCAGTATTAGGGTGTTTGGTTGTATATTAATATTTTCTAGTATGTTTAGAAAGGTGTAGTGATAATCTTGGGGCATGGTGGGGGATCTGTAGCAAGCTACAATTTGGATTACAGTCTTACCTAGTGTTAGTTGCACCTGGAGAATTTCAGACGCATTGTGTTGGGCAACTAACCTGGTGGTGTGAATATCCTTGGTGAATATGGACACTCCTCCACCTTTAGTGTTTTGATCTTGGTTTGGTGGCCGAAAAGTGTGGTAAGAGTTGTAGCCTGGTATTGCAGGGGTGCTCTCTGGAGCCTTGAACCAGGCCTCAGTTACTGCACAGATATCTATGTTTTCCATTTTTAGGAGTGCCTCGAGAGAGTGCATTTTGAGGTTTAGACTTCTAGCATTGAGTAGCATTACCTTCAGATTTTGCATGCTTGTACCTGTTAGGGTGGTGGTTTTGTCCTTTGAACTTTGCCTAAAAAAGGCACTATAGGGCTGGCAAGAGCCTTTGCCAGTAACCTGAATCTCAGGGGTGACACGTGCAGACCATCTCTGGCAAAGCATCGTGGTCTGTCAATCATGTCGTTCCAGGCATACAGATACTGGATCCCCTTTGAATGACACCAGAAGCTTAGCCAATTGTTGAAGTCAATCATTTTTTCCTTATATTGTGGTATCATTCTGGGCGAAGGTAGGATGATACTCAGGGCTAGGGTCATACCTGCCTGGGCCACATGATCTGAGAGCTCTTCCATGTCACTTTTCATGTAGTCTAGGGAGGTACTTCTCAAGTCATTCACTCCAACATGGACAATGACAGTCATATTTTTACTTGTTGTGGAGTGACTTGAGTGCATGAGTTATGTGGTGGATCCTGGCACCCGACAGGCAGCTCACTGTAATTTTCTCCTTGTTCAGCCTGGTGAGTGGGACGACAGTGTGACTGACTATAGAGTCACCTATAACTAAAGTGTTAGGTACGTTGTCTTGCCTTAGGGGCTGTTGCTGGGTGGCACACTGATGTTGTGAGCTATGTGACACTTTGGTTGTGATTGGTGTTTGTTTACATTTCAGCTTTGAAGGTCCTTGTTGCTTGGGCAGGTTACAGTTAAGGGCCTCCGCATATGTGGATTTAGTGTTGCTATGTGTGGGTGCTGGTGGTGTGAGTTTAGAAGGGCTATGTGCTGCTTGAGGTGTAGTGCGGGTGTTAACCTTTTCCTCTTGATTGTCTAGCACAATCTTGGGTGGAGAGAACTTTGCTTCCAGTTTGGCTATGTAAGTCCATCTCTCACAGGTTGTAGTGTTGGGTGGTAGGAGGAGAGGGTTGTCTGTGTACATGAGGCAATTGATGCATTGCCCCAGTATGCCCAGATTCACCAGGTAGACAGGAGAAATCAACGGAAGCTGACCCTTGGACATACCTGGTTTGGTGCTTTTTTGAAAAGTACAGGAGCTGTTTTCCCTTACCTTAGCAAGGTACTTTGCAATTATAGACTTAGTGCCTACAATTAATTTCTCCTTATTAACAAGGAGAGTTGAGTGCTTGTATAAGTTTAAGGCTTCCTAGTGCTTTCCAGCAGGTATTAAAGCAAGTGCTAGTCACAGGGTTGCTTAAAGGTAAGATGAAAAAAATGGTTTATCCTAAACACTGCACTGTGCAATAAAGAAGTTAGATGTGAAAGTAGGTAACTTAAGTTTTACCTGTCTAAAGAGTTAAGTTTTAGTGGAGAGTCACTATTTTTAAAACAGTAAGATAGATTGAAAGCGGGGTGATCCCTTTTGTGTTCCGGTACTATGGAATACAGTAGAATGGCCAATAAAATTTAAATAGTTGAAGGGGACTGATTTCACAAAATGATAATTTTGTGCTTACACAAGCCAGTGAAAGCAGAGAGGAAATGAGATATATGGTCAAATTAACATAAGAGCCAGGCAACTATTTTTATTTTATTTTATTTATTTTACATTTGTTGACCGGGCTAGTCTAGCTGGATACATATCCTTTTTCAGTAGAGGCCCGGGGAGAAAAGCTCCCAATATTAAGAAAGTATCACACTGCAATTAGATAGAAGTACTACATTAGTAAAATAATAAAACAATAAGACATCTATATATACATGCTAGTAGTTTGAACAAATCATTTGTTGAATTGGTCACATGACATGGGTACATGTGGAGGAAGTGAAATGCTAGATAATAACTTGAGAGGAAGAGAGTAAAGGAAAATGTGAGGCCTATAGGAATTAATCTGGGTTAGGACATGGGCATAACCAGCGAGACTTAAGTAATTCTCTGAGATTATTTTGAATAGATTGAGTGAAGTCATGAGCCTAAGGTTGTTGGGAAGGGAATTCCATTGCTTTCCAATAGAGTTAGCATAAAGAGCATCGCCTCCCATGTTATTAGATTTGATGGTTAATACTTGAATACTGTTTGAAGATCGAAGGCAACTTAAGTTGGTGTAGGGGGTCAGGATTTTGCTCAGCGAGGGGGTTTTGTCAGGTTGATTAATTATTTTGAATGCTTCCATGAGTTGATTTAATTTAAGAAGATTGGGCAGTTCTAACCAGCCAAGTTTCTTGAGGTTGAGGCAATGGTGGGTACGATAGGGTGTTCCTGTTATGAATCTGGCTATATGATGGTAGGTAGTGGAGAGGTTATTGAGTAGGGTGGAAAGGAGATGAGTACAGGCAATGGTTAATTTTGCATGAGGAGTAAGAAAGTTCCTGATTCTGTACATTGAACCTAGTTTCTTGTTAACAGACTTAATGGTTTGGGCAATGTGCATATCAAATTTGAGCTTGTGGTCAATAGTGACACCTAATAGTTTGGTGTAGGAGACAGGCTCAATGATGGTGCCATTAAAGGATTCCACAAAGAAGGTCCTAGGATTTGCAGGTTGGGGTTCTTGTGCTAAGGGAGTGGTAGACGAGGGGAAAAATAGAAGTAACTTGGTTTTAGTTGGGTTAAGTATGAGTTTAAGGTCAGAGAACCATTTTTCAACTTTGGCAAAACATTGTTGGGTGGCTGCTTGGAGTTTCTGGAGAAAGATCAGAGCAGATCAGGGTAGAGTCATCTGCATATTGAATGCAGGTGGCTCTGGGGATGACTTTGTGAAGATCATTTATAAAAACAGAGAAAAGAAGGGGACCAAGTATGGAGCCCTGTGGAACACCAATGTTGTTAGAGAGCAGTTGAGATAGACTATTTTGCCATTGGACTGCTTGTTGCCTGCCAGAAAGGTAGTCCTTAAACCAGCTTAGTGCTAAGTTGTCAAGATGAAGAGTTTGCAGGGTGTGGAGTAATAGCTGGTGGTTAACCATGTCGAAAGCTTTCGATAGGTCAAGAAAGGGAGCAGAGGATATAAGTTTTTTGTTACGGTTGCTATTTACTGAGTCAACAAAGGAGAGGAGGGCAGTGGTAGTACTGTGATGGGGGCGAAAACCATGCTGGGTAATAGACAGAAGATTATTGATGGTGAGGTAGTGCAGGAGTTGTTTGTGAACACACCGTTCCAAAATTTTAGCTATTGGAGAGAGTATTGCGATAGGCCTATAGTTAGATGTTTCCGTGGAGGAGCCTTCCTTATGAAGTGGAATGATGTACGAAATTTTCCAAATGGGGGGGATGGTAGCCTCAGTTATGGATCTGTTAATCAAGATTGATATGGGATAGGCAATGGCATCAGATGCTAATTGTAGGTATTCCGCTGGGAGACGATCGGCCGCTAGGGTGGACAGTTTCAGTTTTTTTAATAGGGTACGAATGTAGGAGGTAGATACTGGTTGTAGGTTAAAGGAGAGAGGAGGTGAGTCATTAGGAAGAGTTAAGGATGGGGAGGAAGTAGGCAGATGATTGGCTAGGGATTGGATGGTCTCTGTAAAAAAAATGTTAAAGGCATTAGCTACTTCTTCTGGATCTTTACTAGTAAGTTTCTCGGGTGTTGGGGTAGAAGATTTACCAGGATGGAGGAGGTTATTAAATCCAGCCCAGAACTTTTTTGGGTTAGTCTGATGTTTGTCCTGGAGGTGACAGAAATACTGTTTTTTATCTCTAGTAATGTCAGATTTCGTGGAGTTTCTAAGCTGTTGAAACTTAATACGATCTAGGGGAGTTTTGGTAGCTCTCCATTTGTTCCAAGCCTGGTCACGGAGTTTAATTTTTGCTTTGGTTTCTATTGTTAGCCAGGGAGCTATGCGTTCCTTGGTTTTAATTAGACGATTTGGGGCATGGGAGTGAGTATATGTTTAGGAATGTGTCATTGAAGTATGACACGCTCGCTAGGAGAGTATTTAGGATCGACCAATTGCAGTATTTTAGTTCTGCTAGGAATAGTTCTGGGTTGAACTTTTCCTATTTCTGATAAGTTTATATAAGGGTGGGTTGGTAGAAGAAAGTTTGTGCTTTATAATGTAAGTGACAAGGTGGTCACTAAGGTCATTGGGAGAGTATAGTTGTTCGCATCTTTATTGGTGAGAATCCAGTCAATCGTACTCTCTTTTTGCTGTATGTTACCAATTCTGTTTGGTGATGTGATATTTTGGGAGAAGCCATGTAGATTGATTGGATGGGGATTTGTCGAGCAGTGGGACCAGTCAATATTGAAGTCCCCTAGTATCATGGTTTCTTGAGGGTAATTGGCTAACCAACTTAAAGTTTGCTCTAGGTTTTCAAGGTTCTTCCCTGGTGGAATATAGATTACTACAAGATTGATACATTTCTGGGAGTTTAGGCAAATCTTTAGTGCAATAAGTTCAATATTAGAGACCTGGGGAGGATGCAATGGGTTCCTAATGATGTTTAATCTGTTCTTAAACATTACAGCTATTCCCCCACCCTTTTTGGTTATTCGATCATTCCTTAGGATATTATAGCCAGGTGGAAGAATTTCTTCATCCTTTGTGGCGGGTTTGAGCCATGTTTCTGAAAGACACATGATGTCTGGGGAATGTGTGGCTATCATAGCATGTAAGTTATGTACTTTGTTGTTTATGCTTCTTAGGTTGAGATGACAGATGAGGAGGAGAGGTAGGAGTATGGGGTAGTGTTGAAGTGACAGAATCTCGATTAGTGGCGGAGCCTGGATTGGGGTGAATGTCTCCATGTTGAGTAATACATTGTTTTAGGTGATCTAAGAATCTTTGAAGTTTGTATAGTATTTTGAGGTTAGATTTATTTTTGGATGATCTAGGGTAGTGAAGGGTTAGATGCATATTACTGAAGCCTAGAGTTTTTGCAGGGTGGGAAGAAGGAACTATAAGGTTAGGTGGAAGGTGTGTGTGTGTGTGGTAGTGTGAGCCTTGGGGAAGGGAATTCCTAATAGTGTTTGGTGTTCATAACATGATAAAAGGTAAGGGATAAGAAGAAGTAAAATTAGTGAAGAGATGGCAAGCAGAAATCAGAAAGACAGTGGTATTTAAGAACACAACAGTGACAGGGAAGGGGGGGGGTTCTGCCTGACTCACAAGAGACAGAGCTATGGGGTCTTTTGAAGTTTTAATATGCAGTCAAAAGCAGAACACAAGCAAAACACAAGGTAAAGAAAACAAATCACAGCACTCAAAACATAAAAAGGCAATAAAACAATACAAAATACAACAAATAAAAAGGAAACCAATCTTTCCCTCACAGCAAAGTGTAGCAGAGTCCAATAATGCTCTGAAATGTTTTATTTTACCCCTTAAATAGAAGGTTTAGTTATTAGCTCCACCCCCTCTGTTCACAAATGATTAACCTTAAGTGACATCTTCTTTCTTATGTAAGAGTCCTTAATTGATCAGTTCTAATTTCTGTCTGAGTCACAAGAAACAGAGCTGTCATGTCTTTGGAAGTTTTAATATGCAATTAAAAAACACAAGGTAAAAAAAAAACAAATCACATTACTCAAAATATAAAAAGGCAATAAATTAATACAAAATACAACAAATAAAAAGCAAACCAACCTTTCCCTCACAGCAAAGTGTAGCAGAGTCTGGCTGAGCCTTTCTAATAAAACTCTGAAATGTTTTATTTTATCCCTTATATAGAAGGTTTAGTTCCTAGCTCAACCCCCTCAGTTCACAAATGATTAACCTTAAGTGACCTCTTCTGTCTTATGTATGAGTCCTTAATTGATCAGTTCTAATTTCTGCCTGACTCACAAGATACAGAGCTGTGGGGTCTTTTGAAGTTTTAATATGCAGTTAAAAGCAGAAAACAAGCAAAACACAAGGTAAAGAAAACAAATTACAACACTCAAAATATAAAAAGGCAATAAACTAATACAAAATACAACAAATAAAAAGCAAACCAACCTTTCCCTCACAGCAAAGTGTAGCAGAGTTTGTGTGAGCCTTTCCAATAAAGCTCTGAAATGTTTTATTTTACCCCTTAAATAGAAGGTTTAGTTCCTAGCTCCACCCTCTCAGTTCACAAATGATTAACCTTAAGTGACCTCTTATGTCTTATGTACGAGTCCATAATTGATCAGTTCTGATTTCTGCCTGACTCAAAGAGACAGAGCTGTGGGGTCTTTTGAAAATTTAATATGCAGTTAAAAGCAGAACACAAGCAAAACACAAGGTAAAGAAAACAAATCACAGCACTCAAAATATAAAAAGGCAATAAACTAATACAAAATAGAACAAATAAAAAGCAAACCAACCTTTCCCTCACAGCAAAGTGTACCAGAGTCTGGGTGAGCCTTTCCAATAAAGCTCTGAAATGTTTTATTTTACCCCTTAAATAGAAGGTTTAGTTCCTAGCTCCACCCCCTCAGTTCACAAATGATTAACATTAAATTACCTCTTCTGTCTTATATATGAGTCCTTAATTGATCAGTTCTAATTTCTGCCTGACTCACAAGAGACAGAGCTGTGGTCTTTTGAAGTTTTAATATGCAGTTAAAAGCAGAATACAAGCAAAACACAAGGTAAAGAAAACAAATCACAGCACTCAAAATATAAAAAGGCAATAAACTAATACAAAATACAACAAATAAAAAGCAAACCAACCTTTCCCTCACAGTAAAGTGTAGCAGAGTCTGGGTGAGCCTTTCCAATAAAGCTCTGAAATGTTTTATTTTACCCCTTAAATAGAAGGTTTAGTTCCTAGCTCCACCCCCTCAGTTCACAAATGATTAATCTTAAGTGACCTCTTCTGTCTTATGTATGAGTCCTTAATTGATCAGTTCTAATTTCTTCCTGAGTCACACGAGACAGAGCTGTGGGGTCTTTTGAAGTTTTAATATGCAGTTAAAAGCAGAAAACAAGCAAAACACAAGGTAAAGAAAACAAATTACACCACTCAAAATATAAAAAGGCAATAAACTAATACAAAATACAACAAATAAAAAGCAAACCAACCTTTCCCTCACAGCAAAGTGTAGCAGAGTCTGGCTGAGCCTTTCCAATAAAGCTCTGAAATGTTTTATTTTACCCCTTAAATAGAAGGTTTAGTTCCTAGCTCCACCCCCTCAGTTCACAAATGATTAACCTTAAATGACCTCTTCTGTCTTATATATGAGTCCTTAATTGATCAGTTCTAATTTTTGCCTGACTCACAAGAGACAGAGCTGTGGGGTCTTTTGAAGTTTTAATATGCAGTTAAAAGCAGAAAACAAGCAAAACACAAGGTAAAGAAAACAAATCACAGCACTCAAAATATAAAAAGGCAATAAACTAATGCAAAATACAACAAATAAAAAGCAAACCAACCTTTCCTTCACAGCAAAGTGTAGCAGAGTCTGGGTGAGCTTTTCCAATAAAGCTCTGAAATGTTTTATTTTACCCCTTAAATAGAAGGTTTAATTCCTAGCTCCACCCCCTCAGTTCACAAATGATTAACCTTAAGTGACCTCTTCTGTCTTATGTATGAGTCCTTAATTGATCAGTTCTAATTTCTGCCTGACTCACAAAAGACAGAGCTGTGGGTTCTTTTGAAGTTTTAATATGCAATTAAAAGCAGAACACAAGCAAAACACAAGGTAAAAAAAAAACAAATCACATTACTCAAAATATAAAAAAGGCAATAAATTAATACAAAATACAACAAATAAAAAGCAAACCAACCTTTCCCTCACAGCAAAGTGTAGCAGAGTCTGGCTGAGCCTTTCTAATAAAACTCTGAAATGTTTTATTTTATCCCTTATATAGAAGGTTTAGTTCCTAGCTCAACCCCCTCAGTTCACAAATGATTAACCTTAAGTGACCTCTTCTGTCTTATGTATGAGTCCTTAATTGATCAGTTCTAATTTCTGCCTGACTCACAAGAGACAGAGCTGTGGGGTCTTTTGAAGTTTTAATATGCAGTTAAAAGCAGAAAACAAGCAAAACACAAGGTAAAGAAAACAAATTACAACACTCAAAATATAAAAAGGCAATAAACTAATACAAAATACAACAAATAAAAAGCAAACCAACCTATCCCTCACAGCAAAGTGTAGCAGAGTCTGGGTGAGCTTTTCCAATAAAGCTCTGAAATGTTTTATTTTACCCCTTAAATAGAAGGTTTAATTCCTAGCTCCACCCCCTCAGTTCACAAATGATTAACCTTAAGTGACCTCTTCTGTCTTATGTATGAGTCCTTAATTGATCAGTTCTAATTTCTGCCTGACTCACAAAAGACAGAGCTGTGGGGTCTTTTGAAGTTTTAATATGCAATTAAAAGCAGAACACAAGCAAAACACAAGGTAAAAAAAAACAAATCACATTACTCAAAATATAAAAAAGGCAATAAATTAATACAAAATACAACAAATAAAAAGCAAACCAACCTTTCCCTCACAGCAAAGTGTAGCAGAGTCTGGCTGAGCCTTTCTAATAAAACTCTGAAATGTTTTATTTTATCCCTTATATAGAAGGTTTAGTTCCTAGCTCAACCCCCTCAGTTCACAAATGATTAACCTTAAGTGACCTCTTCTGTCTTATGTATGAGTCCTTAATTGATCAGTTCTAATTTCTGCCTGACTCACAAGAGACAGAGCTGTGGGGTCTTTTGAAGTTTTAATATGCAGTTAAAAGCAGAAAACAAGCAAAACACAAGGTAAAGAAAACAAATTACAACACTCAAAATATAAAAAGGCAATAAACTAATACAAAATACAACAAATAAAAAGCAAACCAACCTTTCCCTCACAGCAAAGTGTAGCAGAGTTTGTGTGAGCCTTTCCAATAAAGCTCTGAAATGTTTTATTTTACCCCTTAAATAGAAGGTTTTGTTCCTAGCTCCACCCTCTCAGTTCACAAATGATTAACCTTAAGTGACCTCTTATGTCTTATGTACGAGTCCATAATTGATCAGTTCTGATTTCTGCCTGACTCAAAGAGACAGAGCTGTGGGGTCTTTTGAAAATTTAATATGCAGTTAAAAGCAGAACACAAGCAAAACACAAGGTAAAGAAAACAAATCACAGCACTCAAAATATAAAAAGGCAATAAACTAATACAAAATAGAACAAATAAAAAGCAAACCAACCTTTCCCTCACAGCAAAGTGTACCAGAGTCTGGGTGAGCCTTTCCAATAAAGCTCTGAAATGTTTTATTTTACCCCTTAAATAGAAGGTTTAGTTCCTAGCTCCACCCCTCAGTTCACAAATGATTAACCTTAAATGACCTCTTCTGTCTTATATATGAGTCCTTAATTGATCAGTTCTAATTTCTGCCTGACTCACAAGAGACAGAGTTGTGGGGTCTTTTGAAGTTTTAATATGCAGTTAAAAGCAGAAAACAAGCAAAACACAAGGTAAAGAAAACAAATCACAGCACTCAAAATATAAAAAGGCAATAAACTAATACAAAATACAACAAATAAAAAGCAAACCAACCTTTCCCTCACAGCAAAGTGTAGCAGAGTCTGGGTGAGCCTTTCCAATAAAGCTCTGAAATGTTTTATTTTACCCCTTAAATAGAAGGTTTAGTTCCTAGCTCCACCCCCTCAGTTCACAAATGATTAACCTTAAGTGACCTCTTCTGTCTTATGTATGAGTCCTTAATTGATCAGTTCTAATTTCTGCCTGAGTCACACGAGACAGAGCTGTGGGGTCTTTTGAAGTTTTAATATGCAGTTAAAAGCAGAAAACAAGCAAAACACAAGGTAAAGAACACAAATTACAGCACTCAAAATATAGAAAGGCAATAAACTAATACAAAATACAACAAATAAAAAGCAAACCAACCTTTCCCTCACAGCAAAGTGTAGCAGAGTCTGGGTGAGCCTTTCCAATAAAGCTCTGAAATGTTTTATTTTACCCCTTAAATAGAAGGTTTAGTTCCTAGCTCTACCCCCTCAGTTCACAAATGATTAACCTTAATTGACCTCTTCTGTCTTATGTATGAGTCCTTAATTGATCAGTTCTAATTTCTGCCTGACTCACAAGAGACAGAGCTGTGGGGTCTTTTGAAGTTTTAATATGCAGT
Source organism: Protopterus annectens (assembly GCF_019279795.1). Lineage (NCBI taxonomy): Eukaryota > Metazoa > Chordata > Ceratodontiformes > Protopteridae > Protopterus > Protopterus annectens. Next base: position 1,357,817,457 of record NC_056732.1, on the reverse strand, counting down.
TAAAAGCAGAAAACAAGCAAAACACAAGGTAAAGAAAACAAATCACAGCACTCAAAATATAAAAAGGTAATAAACTAATACAAAATACAACAAATAAAAAGCAAACCAACCTTTCTCTCACAGCAAAGTGTAGCAGAGTCTGGGTGAGCCTTTCCAATAAAGCTCTGAAATGTTTTATTTTACCCCTTAAATAGAAGGTTTAGTTCCTAGCTCCACCCCCTCAGTTCACAAATGATTAACCTTAAATGACCTCTTCTGTTATATATATGAGTCCTTAATTGATCAGTTCTAATTTTTGCCTGACTCACAAGAGACAGAGCTGTGGGGTCTTTTGAAGTTTTAATATGCAGTTAAAAGCAGAAAACAAGCAAAACACAAGGTAAAGAAAACAAATCACAGCACTCAAAATATAAAAAGGCAATAAACCAATACAAAATACAACAAATAAAAAGCAAACCAACCTTTCCCTCACAGCAAAGTGTAGCAGAGTCTGGGTGAGCCTTTCCAATAAAGCTCTGAAATGTTTTATTTTACCCCTTAAATAGAAGGTTTACTTCCTAGCTCCACCCCCTCAGTTCACAAATGATTAACCTTAAGTGACCTCTTCTGTCTTATGTATGAGTCCTTAATTGATCAGTTCTAATTTCTGCCTGAGTCACATGAGACAGAGCTGTGGGGTCTTTTGAAGTTTTAATATGCAGTTAAAAGCAGAAAACAAGCAAAACACAAGGTAAAGAAAACAAATTACAGCACTCAAAATATAAAAAGGCAATAAACTAATACAAAATACAACAAATAAAAAGCAAACCAACCTTTCCCTCACAGCAAAGTGTAGCAGAGTCTGGGTGAACCTTTCCAAGGTTCATAGATTAGTACTAGGCTAACTGCTCTTGCAAGTCATTTTAAGCCTAGCCAGTGTTTGTAAGGCAAACACCTTAACCATTAGGCCACCCTCCCACCCCCAAAGGGGATAATGATACATTTCTTGGCATTCAGTTTGAGGCCATGCTTCTGACACCAGTCATTAGTTTGGTTAAGGCCCTCTTGGAGGATGTTCACATCACTAGGGGAATTTATGACAGTGCCCAGCTTGCAGTCATCTGAAAACTTGTGGGAATCCCAACCAGGCAAAAGAGGATCAACCAGTAAAGGGCAAGCTCACTCCTTCTTTGGCGAACTTCCCTTTATACAGTGTCATGCTCATATGGAGAATTGTGGCTATCCATAGATAGAGGTTACAGTTAATGCCATCTCTGACACTGGTCTCATGGTGGTGGGGGAGACACAACAGTATTAAAAAGTATGGCCAAATGATTAGACAAATAATGCTCCTGCAATGTTTTTCGTGTTTCTCAGAATCTGTCAGCTGATTCTGGGTTGTGTCTTCTGGCTACTACTACCCTTTTAGCCTTCTTGCTTTCCAGTGTTATTGGCGTATTTCTGTCAATAATATCTCTGCAGAATACAACGAGCATAGTCATGTCTGCAGTCATTTTAATAACAGACTTCCTTTCTTATACCTTGCCCATTCCTTCTCTGCTCCTGCGTAACAAATGCGAGCAAGCAGTAACACCAGCTTTCTCAATGTCACTAACCTGTGTTTCTTCTTTTGCCTTGGAATGAATTAGGTACTTGTACACTCTGTTCTGATCCTCATGCATATCATACACCCTGCATGCATAGTCTGTGAAGTGCTAAGTTAGTGTGTCGAGCAGAACATTCTTCTAATGTACCAGTAGAACTCCAGCGTAACTTACTTAGACATTGTGTACCAGAGTTACACAGGTGTACGCTCATTCTCCGAATTCTACTTTCTGAATGCATACATGTAAAAGAGAAAATGTAATTTTATTTTAATGCTGTCAAACATTTTTGTTGCTCAGAGCCAAGTGCATTCTAATACCATCTGCAGTGACTGCAAAGTATGTAATGTATTACTTAGTTCCAACTTTCACATTGAATTTTACTAGTGTAATTCTAGATTTTCTTTTTGAAAACAGACTTCTCATATAGGGGTGAATAAATGACTGAATTACTGATCATTTTAGTACTGTATAAATAATTTCTAACCAGCTGATTTCTTTTCATTTTCAGGGTACTGAGTTCACGGTCTAACAGCTGGGATATCTATTTTCATCTGTCATTACCCAGTTTGCATACTTACTGAAACTAGGAACTATGGGGAATGTAGTCAGCAACACAGCTAGCTGCTTTACACAAAGGAGCAAAGAGAAACATTCAGAGGAAGACTTCTTGAAGGAATGTTATTTCAAAAAAGACCAAAATCTTGAATTGAAAAACCAGCAAGAGAAAAATAATGCAGAGCCTAAAACGGCATTACTTGAAAAATCCCAGAATCCTTCAGTTCTAGAAAATGGATGGTCCTCTGGTGCTGGGTCTCTCAAAAGCCTGCAGAACAAAGGCCTGGTAAAACAAAATAACCTGGACCAGAAGCAACTGAACAGTAGAGGTAACAAGGTGCAAAAGGAGATTCAGCCAAACTGGGCCTTGCAAACAGGTACTGTACAGAGGCATTCAGGATGTAGACAGTTTTCCACCAGAGAGGTCACAGAGGTCACAGAAGTGACAGAAACTGTTGTCACTGAGATAATTGAAGTGACAGAGTACCCACATGGAGAAAAAGGTGGCAATCCAGTTGTCACAAGAACTGTGAAAGTGCTGACCGAGTGTGCTGGGGAACTAGCAGAGGTCGATATTTTATATATTTTACAGTATACAGTAATGTGGTATCTGATATTCAAATGCTATACTGAAGGCTCAGCATATTTGATCTATATAAAGTCAATAATGAGTTGATAATATTTTTAAACATTTTATTTCTCGCTGTCATAAATCAATAATTGCATAAATCATAGTACATGTTGGTGATGATTTTTAATACTTCCTTCACTGATAGTGGTTTTAAATTATTTTGTGAGTATTTCTAAGTAACTGAAATTAATAATTACATATTTTTTGTTACATGCTTAGCTATCTTATATCTACAGTATAATCATTGCATAATTAATTTTCACAACCAGTACACTTCTAAATAATATCTTGAAAGTTCATAGTGCTTGATATATAAACTATATAGGTAGGAAATAGTGTATCAGTATGTAGACTATTACAAGCCTAGCCAAAAAACAGAGGTCAGAATCAAACCCTATACCTTCTATATATGAAGTAAGAGCTTTAACCATTATACCAAACCTTCCCCATAGAACAGCATATGATAATGACATCAGCAGATATTGACAATTTGACAAACATTTGTACCAACCATTGTACAGTAATTGCATAACATGTGCACTCTTCCACCTAATCTGTATAGATATGTATATATATATATATATATATATATATATATATATATATATATATATATATATATATATATATATATGTGTGTGTGTGTGTGTGTGTGTATATATATATATATATATATATATATATATATATATATATATACACACACACACACACACACACACACACACACACACACATATATATATATATATATATATATATATATATATATATATATATATATATATATATTCTACCCATTATATAGGTGACATTATGACAAATGCACATTTCATGTTGGCAAAAAAAAAATAATAATTATATTATAAAATTAGAAATGGCAGGAATTCTGAGAAATAAAAGAATCTTCTTAATCTCTGTATACAAAATCTGTCATAAGTGCAGATTTATGTTAGGCTTTAAATTTCCAGTTTCCCAGATTACAGCAGGTATATAGAAAAAATGAACATACCTCAATGTTTTTTTTTTCAGTAGCAACATCAAGACAAAAGGTTTTAACTGTATTGTCAGCATATAAGCAAAGCATGCAAGTAGTCACAGAGCAGTAAGTGCTGGCAGGATTTCTAGACTCATAGGATCATGGATTGTATCAGACAGCTGGACCATGTAGAGATTTACATCTTCCCGTACATTCCCTTAGACTTTACCTCCTTTTTCAAGAATCAATAGGCAGTCATACCAGTTATTGAATTTATGAATACCCATCCAATTGTCTAATTTCTTCTTAAAGGAAAATAGTGTGGCACATTTCTTTATCTAAAGTGGAACTTTGTTCCAGAGAAGGAATAGTTGTTGCATGAGAAATCTGTTTCTCCACCCTGATTTATTTATTGGCTTCAGAGGTTCATATCTTTGATTCTAGTGTTTGCTGGCCTGTTTGATTTGTGGAGAAATAAAAGCTTTTGGACTGTGGGATCCCTAATGGCCTGGAGGAACACGTGCTCATCAGGCTATGTTATCCATTCTGGTTCGTGGCTGTGATGCTTTTTGTAGAGTTTGCATGTCTTTCCTGTCTTTGTGTGGGTATTTACCGGGTCTTCTGTTTCTTTACACTTTCTAAAGTTGTGTAGGTAGTTGAACTCACAATGATCAGCTTGCCCTAGGTGTGTGCAGTGTTTATATAAGTGCACACCTAATGTCAAACCAAATGACAGTCTGAAAAATGAGTGGGAAGTTTGATCTTCACCAGAAGTCCTTTCTTCTTTTTTGGAATGTTCAAGAGCATGATGCTTGCTCTAGAAGTGATTCAAGCCATGATATGATTCAATATTCTTTAATAGTACCCCTCCTGTACTCCTGGGCAACCAGATTCAATGAACCTAAGTCCTACCTGTTCTACAGAATGTTCCAGAAAATAATACAGCATGGCCCAGAGACAATTCAAGACATATCATGGTCTGATATCCCTCAAGACTCCTTTCCCCTGCACTCTTAAGTCACCATAGGTCCTTCTAAACCCTGTTGTAACTGTTCGAGGCTTGTAGTAAGCCACATTACTCTAGCAAACCATCTAGGACTTTTAGTTGGAACCCAGATGCCTAACACATGCGCAAGAACTATGCCAGACAACTCATGCTGAGTTTATCATCAGTGAGTCCTATGCCTGAAATATGCAACAGCTTAGTGTGAGTGTGTGTGTGTGTGTGTGTGTGTGTGTGTGTGTGTGTGTGTGTGTGTGTGTGTGTGCACGCATATGTGTGTGTGTGTGTGTGTGTGTGTGTGTGTGTGTGTGTGTGTGTGTGTGTTGTACATTCAGCCTATGCCATCTAGTAACAGGTGGGAGTAGCGGAGCTGTGTGCTTAAATACTTTTTTTTTACTGGAGGTTTCTGCAGAAGAGAGCATCACTTCCGTACCATCTGCAAGGCTCCTTCTGCCTCCTGGTATACAAGATATATGACATTTTATGCTGTATTGGTTATTGTAACAAAAATTAAAACATTGTCACAGAATGTATGACATGTCCACATTTTCTGTGATGTGAAATGGGAACTGTAGCAGGAAAACATCAGATAGGAGCAGTATAGCATAAAATGTCTCATATCGTGTATATCAGCAGGCAGACAGAGCCTGGAAGGTGATGAACATGTGAAACTGTCTTGTGCAGAAATTATCCAGAAAGAAAAAAAGCAGTTTTATGCAGCTTATGTACTCCTACTTGGGAAAATGTGGCATAGATAGAAAACACACACACATTCTGTTTTGTCAAACACCTTATACACAGAATGTATGTGGGAGGCAATGACTCAGTATGAGGAATGGCAACAGGAAACTAGAATGTCACCATCAGTCACACTAAAATGTCACCATCAGTCACTGAAGCACTGATGACACTGACTTGATGAAATTTGTGCTATCTGGCCTGCATCATTTGATTGCAAGCTGTTAGCAAACTGTTTCCTGTAGTCAGTGGTACAGGATTTGATACATTCCATCTCCATTTGCCTATCTTGTGAACCTGATCAAGTCACTTAACCAGAGAGTGCCCCAGAGTTCACACTAAAAAAGGGACACATGTCTTTTGGACTTATCCAGTTAAAAAATAGATATGATGTTGTCCTTTTCATTCTTCCTCACTGATGTGTCTCAGATTCAACATCAGATCTGATTAGCTGCTTCTTCCAGACTTAGGCTCCAAGTCTCAAGCTCCTCCCTCGTCCCATAATGCACTACACCTTGTCTAACTCCCAGATCTTGTTTGCCGCGCTTTCCATCCAGATGTGATTTTGGAGTCTCAAGACTACCAGTGGTTGAGATAACTTTCTTTCTTTCTCAAAATTTTCCAAAAATCTCTTTATCGATGTTGTTGTATTTGTAGTTTAATGTATTATTGTTTTTTCTGATTTCCTTCTCTTCCTGTAGGTCTCAAGAGGTGTTAGGCATCTTAGTTCTCCTCTGTCCTTTCATGCCATTGGCACTTCTTTCCCCTGTTAAAAACTTTATATTATACAACAACCCCCCCATTAATATTCAAAAAAACGTGCACGCTGATTGGTCAGCATGCACGTTGTAAATCAGAGTTATAGTAATGGAAAAAGGTCCGGTCGCCCGGACTTTCTCCATTACTATAACTATTTTTTTTTTTTACAGCAACCGAGAACGCAAGATCTCCATTGCTTCACACTGTCTCGCTATGTTAAACTCGTTTAACATAGTGTGACAGCATTAAAAAAAGCAACGGACATCCTCCGTTGCTTTTTTTAATGCTGTCTCGCTATGTTAAATGAGTTTAACATAGCAAAACAGTTTGTAAAAAGCAACGGAGATCTTGCTTTCTCCGTTGCTTTTTACAAACTGTTTCACTATGTTAAATGGGTTTAACATAGTGAGACAGCTTTAAAAAAAGCAACAGCTCCGTTGCTTTTTGTAAAGCTGTCTCGCTATGTTAAACCCATTTAACATAGCGAAACAGTTTGTAAAAAGCAATGGAGATCTTGCTTTCTCCATTGCTTTTGCCCACATCTCTGATGTACTGCGTAGGCATATGCATGCGCAGTACATCAGAACTGCCGCAGAATACCAGACAGCTGCGGAAGGGCAGCAAGGAGGCATTATACAATGCCATTATTTAAGAAAATTAATTATTTTTTTTATTAAATAATGTCATTGTATAATAGCAAATTCGCCCTCGTGACCAAACCACGCCAACCGTGGGTAAATCCAGCATTACCCACACCCAGGCATGGGTTATTGCTATACTATCTTACAGTTTATTACTGGAAATGTTATTGTTGTTGTTCTTGTTTTGCTGTTATTATTGCTGTGTTCTTCTTTAGGTTCTGCTCTGTTATGGCACACAAACCTACGTGTTTTAAACAATGCACTTCTTGTGAGCATAAGATCCTGAACTCAGATGCCCACAAGAAGTGCAGCTATTGCCTAGGACCAGGACATTTAGAGTCTGACTACTTGGTGTGTGCGGCTTTTATTTATTTATTTTACATTTGTTAACCGGGAGAGTCCGACTGGATACATGTCCATTTTCAACGGAGGCCCGGGGAGAAAAGCTCCAGGTACATAACAGACATATGAACATTGTTAATGCAAAAAAGGAAGATAGTTGAGTTCTAAATACAATATAAAGATACATCACATCTTGGGAAAAAAATAACAGCAGCATATAAAAAAAACATAGGTCAGTTACAAAGGCGAGGCCTTGTTAAAAAGCGTTAAGGATAGTGAGGTAAGAGAAGGGTAAATGATAGTGGTTAATCAGGTTTGGAACAGGGACATTGCCAGAGAGTATTGAGATGGGGTTTAAGCTTTTTTTTAATTGTAGGAGTGAAGGTTCTGAGGTGAGCATGGTCGGTAGGGAGTTCCACATTTTACCTACAAAGTTTGAGAATAGAGAATCCCCAGCAGAATTATTGGCTTTGGTAGTTTGAGCTAAGATCTTATTGGAGGAGCGTAAAGATTGCAGGTTACTATAGGGGTGAATGATGTTTTTCAGAGCTGGTGTTTTCTCTGGGTGATACAGTATCTGGTGAGCCGTTTTGAGTTGGTTGAAATGGAGTTGGCTGGAAAACTCTAACCACCCTAGTTGCTTCAAGTTAGTGCAGTGGTGCGTTCTAAAGGTGGAATTTGTGGCAAATCTAGCTATGTGATTGTAACAAGAAGCAAGTTTGTTAAGGGTTGTCTTGTTTAGGTTTGTAAAAAGGGGGGAGGCATAGAAAAGAGTTGATAGTAGGTGTGTGCTGGCAATTGTAACTTTAGCGTGAGGAGTGAGAAAATGTTTTACTTTATAGAGAGAGCCAAGCTTTTTATTGACGGTTTTGATGGTTAGATTGAAATGGGTGTCAAATTTAAGGGAGTTATCAATGGTGACACCTAATAGCTTTGTGTGAGCTTCTGGTGATATAGTGATTCCATTGGATGATGTAATAGAGAAGGTGGGGGGAAGAGTCTTGTTAGTGGGTGAGAAAGTAAGTAGTTTTGTTTTGTTGGGGTTGAGAACTAGTTGACGACTTGAGAACCATTTTTCTATTAGGTTGAAGGTGTCTTGGGTTGAAGCAGTGAGGTCTGCTAGGTTGGAGGCAGTGCTGATGATAGTCGAATCATCTGCATATTGAATGCATGTGGCATGGGGGGTGATTGTGGGCAGGTCATTAACAAAGATGGTGAAGAGAAGAGGGCCAAGAATAGATCCTTGGGGAACTCCAAGTGTAACAGGTAGGCATGTGGATAATTTGTCCTGCCATAGAACAGCCTGTTGCCTATTGGACAGGTAGGATTGGAACCATTTCAGCGTGGAAATGCTGAGTGATAGTTTTTTTAATGTATGGAGGAGTTGAATGTGGTTCACCATATCAAAGGCCTTGGAGAGGTCTAAGAAAAGAGCAGATGATAGTTTATTATTGTTTCTGAAGTTATTGATGGTATTAGAAAAGGATAGTAGGGCTAATGTGGTACTGTGATTTGGCCTGAAGCCATGTTGGGAGTTGGCTAGAATTTTATTTTTGGTGAGGTGTTCCATCAGTTGTTTGTGGACACACTTTTCCATAATTTTGGCCAGGGGTGAGAGTATAGCTATAGGTCTGTAGTTGGTTAGCTCTAGTGAGCTACCACCTTTATGGAGAGGAATAATGTGGGACATTTTCCATATGGAGGATGAAGGCTTCTGACAAGGTGCGGTTTATGATTATGGAGACGGATAGGAAATGGCCTCAGCTGCTTTTGCAGAAACTCAGCTGGGAGAAGGTCAGCTGCTAGCTTAGTGGGTTTTTTAAGAAGAGATGTTATAGAGGATATGGGTACTGGATCGAAGGTAAATAGATGATCTGATGTAGTTGTAGTATTCTGCTGGCATAGGTAGTGGAGTGGGCTGGTTGTTTGTTTGAATTGTGTGGCCAGGGATTGTATAGTTTCTGTGAAGAAACTATTGAATGTGTTAGCAATGTTTACAGGGCACTGTTGTTTGCAAGTTGTTGGAGTGGGGGTGGTTGCCTGGCCTGGGTGCAGGAGCTTGTTTAAGCCTGCCCAGAATTTTTGTGGATTATTAAGGTGTTTGTGTTGGAGGTGGAGGAAGAAGTTTTTTTTTATCATTTAAGATCATTCTTTTAGTTTCATTTCTAAGTTGCCGGAAGGTTTGGTGGGAATGTGGGTCTTTAGAGGTATGCCATGTGACCCACATCTTGTTTCTAGATAGGATTTTGGATTTTGTTTCCTTAGAGAGCCATGGTGCGGTTTTGGTTTTAGTTCTAATGGACCGTATTGGAGCATGGGAATCTAGAATCTTGAGGAAGGTGGTGTTGAAGTAGATAACTGCCTCTTCAAGAGGAAGAGACTTGAGTATTGTCCAGTTGTGGGCTTTAAGTTCAGTTTGAAAAATGGAGGCTTTGAATTTATTATTGTTCCTGATTTTTTTATGGTTGTAAGAAGGGGGGTGATTTTCTTGAATTTGATAACATAGGTGAGTAAGTGATCATTCATGTCCTCTGGGTGAGTACCTGCTGAGTACTGGTCAGGATCTTTATTAGTAAGGATCCAGTCCAGGATGCTGTCTTTGTTTTGGGGTTTATCTAGTCTGGTAGGAGTGGATATGAGCTGAGAAAAGCCATGTAGATTTATGCTGCTAGATGGGGAGCTAGATGAGAAGGAATTCCAATCGATGTTGAAGTCACCTAACACTATGGATTCCTGGGGTGAGTTTGAGTTAACCAGTGGAGAAATTCCTCTAAGGTTTTGTTATTATTGTTGCCTGGGGGATGTAAATACATGCTATATTTATGCTTTTATGTTTGTTTGGTTGAAGTTTTACAAGTAGAATTTCGGCATTGTTTGTTAGGAGGGTTGTGGAGAGGCAAGGGAGATTTGTAATGTATTTTTGTAGAGTATGGCTACACCGCCACCTTCTGAGTTATTTGGTCTGCTCTTAGTATATCATACCCTGGTGGGATTATCTGTGTGTCTTCATTACTTGGTTTAAGCCAGGTTTCTGTGAGACATAGTAGGTCTGGGGAACAAGTAGCTAAAAGGGCATGTAGGTTGTGAATCTTATTGTTTACACTTCTGATGTTTAGATGACAGGTCAGAAGAGAGTTAAAGGGTCTAGAGTTTAGATTGAGAAGTGGAGGGGAGGATAGGGTGGAATTAGAATTGAGTGGAGGGGAAGGGCCAGGGTTGGGGTGGATATCACCATCTGTGGCTAGTCTGTGATTCAGAGTGGTAATGAATTTGAGGGCTTTAAGTAGAAGTTTGTAGTAATGTTTATCATTTGGCCTAATATTGGTAGGTTTGATAATTATATAGCGTTCGAGTTCTAACAAGGAGTGCGAGTAGGGAACTGAGTCATGGCCTCTGTTGTTAATTATGGGGGAGGGGTTGGTTTGGTAGCCTGGGTGGTGGAAGCCTATGTAAGACCAGGTTTCATATAGGGTAGCTAGGTAAGGGACAAGTAGGAAGGGAAAAAGAGTTAGTATGATAAGCTTCCTGGGTGGTGTCATATTCCGTTTGATCTTTGAGGGCAGTAGTGAGGTACAGGAAGTTAGTGGACAGTAGGGGGAGTGGTTTGAGTTTATAAAAGTACTAGTACTGGGGGCGGGTGGGAATAGGGGGCAGGTCAGGGAGCGGAGCGAGCACGAGCGAAGCTAGTGCTCGCGGAGCGGGGTTTACACTAAGCCACTAGAGCCCAGGTTTCAAGATGTAACTCCTGAATAATTAACTTGCAGGTGAGTAATCTCGTCTAAACAAACATTAGGTTCAATTCCTATGCTTTGGGAGCTTGTTTTTAAAATGTTATAGCTGTTTGCCTTAGTTTTAGAGTGTGTTCTGTAGTTTAAGTGGAGTATATGCAAACAAGCTTGGATTTTTTGTTTGGGTAAGCCTAGGGAGATTCGTGCTAGTGCTGAGGACCCTTAAATAATACATTACTTTAAAGTCTATACTAAAATGACCAGATAATGACCTGTTTTGTTTTTACAGGTTGTGGGCAATAGTAGAGTAGTCGCTCGAAAAGGGCTAAGTTCTTTCTGCCTCACACTGTGCAGGGAAGACCTGGGAGGGATAGAGAGAGCTTGATTTCAGAGGCAGTCAGAAGCAGCTGTGTAGCTTAAACAACATTAGACTACCCGAGGAAACCCTAAACTATGTTAGTAAAATCTTTACATATAGCATAAATCATTATAACACGTTAGCATTTTACTGCAACAGTGCCTTATGACTGAGAGTCAAAGAATGTTGAATGTTGAATATCCTGCTTCTCAAAAAATATACAGAAGGCTCTCAATTTTCACTCTAATGAACAGCCCTGCAAAGAGCTTGTCATACTAAAGTCTGGTTACCAAACACAGTTAGCTTTAGAGACACAACGTAGCTTTAAAGAAACAAGTAGCTACAATATTCATGCCATTCAATAGTGCATTATGTAACTATGTAGCAAAAAAGAGTTACATCAGTTACTATTAAATCACACAATTCAACTTAAATACATTTAACAGTCTATTAGGAACAATGAATAACAGCTTAATACATACCTCAGGAGGTAGAGGCCGGTAACAAGGTCCTACAGCACTAGGGATTTGAAATTAAAGGCACCAGACAAGGGTTATTTCAAACCTTTGTAACAGGGATAGAATGGGGGTGGGGGTTTACACTAAGCCACTAGAGCCCAGGTTTCAAGATGTAACTCCTGAATAATTAACTTGCAGGTGAGTAATCTCGTCTAAACAAACATCAGGTTCAAATCCTATGCTTTGGGAGCTTGTTTTTAAAATGTTATAGCTGTTTGCCTTAGTTTTAGAGTGTGTTCTGTAGTTTAAGTGGAGTATATGCAAACAACCTTGGATTTTTTGTTTGGGTAAACCTAGGGAGATTCGTGCTAGTGCTGAGGACCCTTAAATAATACTTTACTTTAATGTCTATACTAAAATGACCAGATAATGACCTGTTTTGTTTTTACAGGTTGTGGGCAATAGTAGAGTAGTCGAAAAGGGCGAAGTTCTTTTCTGCCTCACGCTGTGCAGGGGAAGACCTGTTTTGTTTTACAGGTTGTGGGCAATAGTAGAGTAGTCGCTCGAAAAGGGCGAAGTTCTTTTCTGCCTCACGCTGTGCAGGGGAAGACCTGTTTTGTTTTACAGGTTGTGGGCAATAGTAGAGTAGTCGCTCGAAAAGGTCGAAGTTCTTTTCTGCCTCACGCTGTGCAGGGGAAGACCTGTTTTATTTAACAGGTTGTAGGCAATAGTAGAGTAGTCGCTCGAAAAGGGCAAAGTTCTTTTCTGCCTCACGCTGTGCAGGGGAAGACCTGTTTTGTTTTACAGGTTGTGGGGTAATAGTAGAGTAGTCGTTCGAAAAGGGCAAAGTTCTTTTCTGCCTCACGCTGTGCAGGGGAAGACCTGTTTTGTTTTACAGGTTGTGGGCAATAGTAGAGTAGTCGCTCGAAAAGGGCAAAGTTCTTTTCTGCCTCACGCTGTGCAGGGGAAGACCTGTTTTGTTTTACAGGTTGTGGGCAATAGTAGAGTAGTCGCTCGAAAAGGGCAAAGTTCTTTTCTGCCTCACGCTGTGCAGGGAAGACCTGTTTTGTTTTACAGGTTGTGGGCAATAGTAGAGTAGTCGCTCGAAAAGGGCGAAGTTCTTTTCTGCCTCACGCTGTGCAGGGGAAGACCTGTTTTGTTTTACAGGTTGTGGGCAATAGTAGAGTAGTCGCTCGAAAAGGGCAAAGTTCTTTTCTGCCTCACGCTGTGCAGGGGAAGACCTGTTTTGTTTTACAGGTTGTGGGCAATAGTAGAGTAGTCGCTCGAAAAGGGCAAAGTTCTTTTCTGCCTCACGCTGTGCAGGGGAAGACCTGTTTTGTTTTACAGGTTGTGGGCAATAGTAGAGTAGTCGCTCGAAAAGGGCAAAGTTCTTTTCTGCCTCACGCTGTGCAGGGGAAGACCTGTTTTGTTTTACAGGTTGTGGGCAATAGTAGAGTAGTCGCTCAAAAAGGGCGAAGTTCTTTTCTGCCTCACGCTGTGCACGGGAAGACCTGTTTTGTTTTACAGGTTCTGGGCAATAGTAGAGTAATTAAGCTCGAAAGGCGAAGTTCTTTTCTGCCTCATTCTGTGCAGCGGAAGACCTGTTTTGTTTTTACAGGTTGTGGGCAATAGTAGAGTAGTCGCTCGAAAAGGGCAAAGTTCTTTTCTGCCTCACGCTGTGCAGGGAAGACCTGTTTTGTTTTACAGGTTGTGGGCAATAGTAGAGTAGTCGCTCGAAAAGGGCGAAGTTCTTTTCTGCCTCACGCTGTGCAGGGGAAGACCTGTTTTGTTTTTACAGGTTGTGGGCAATAGTAGAGTAGTCGCTCGAAAAGGGCGAAGTTCTTTTCTGCCTCACGCTGTGCAGGGAAGACCTGTTTTGTTTTTACAGGTTGTGGGCAATAGTAGAGTAGTCGCTCGAAAAGGGCGAAGTTCTTTTCTGCCTCATGCTGTGCAGGGGAAGACCTGTTTTGTTTTTACAGGTTGTGGGCAATAGTTGAGTAGTCGCTCGAAAAGGGCGAAGTTCTTTTCTGCCTCACGCTGTGCAGGGGAAGACCTGTTTTGTTTTTACAGGTTGTGGGCAATAGTAGAGTAGTCGCTCGAAAAGGACGAAGTTCTTTTCTGCCTCACGCTGTGCAGGGGAAGACCTCAGGAGGTAGAGGCCGGTAACAAGGTCCTACAGCACTAGGGATTTGAAATTAAAGGCACCAGACAAGGGTTATTTCAAACCTTTGTAACAGGGATAGAATGGGGGTGGGGGTTTACACTAAGCCACTAGAGCCCAGGTTTTAAGATGTAACTCCTGAATAATTAACTTGCAGGTGAGTAATCTTGTCTAAACAAACATCAGGTTCAATTCCTATGCTTTGGGAGCTTGTTTTTAAAATGTTATAGCTGTTTGCCTTAGTTTTAGAGTGTGTTCTGTAGTTTAAGTGGAGTATATGCAAACAAGCTTGGATTTTTTGTTTGGGTAAGCCTAGGGAGATTCGTGCTAGTGCTGAGGACCCTTAAATAATACTTTACTTTAAAGTCTATACTAAAATGACCAGATAATGACCTGTTTTGTTTTTACAGGTTGTGGGCAATAGTAGAGTAGTCGCTCGAAAAGGGCGAAGTTCTTTTCTGCCTCACGCTGTGCAGGGGAAGACCTCAGGAGGTAGAGGCCGGTAACAAGGTCCTACAGCACTAGGGATTTCTTAACTCCCAGGCTTTGGCCGACTTCCAAAACAAATTAATCTTAAAAGACCTTCTATCTGCATCTTCTTCCTCAGGGGCTCACCTCCCCCCACCCAAAGCATGCCTTCTCCAGGAGATCCCTCTCTGCCTCTTCCAGGGGCTCTTTGGTGCCAAGTCAAAAACAATCCAGGCCCTTATATCTGACTACCCCTGATCTGAATGAGACCAAGAAAACTTTAGATCCTAAAGAATCTTTGGATCCATCGGCTGTGGATCCGTATGGCAAAACTACTTCCTTGGATCCTAATTCTTCAACTCCAAGCAGATCCAGTACATTCTTAGATTCTAGAACCTTGGATCAGGAACCTAATCTTGCCTAGTGTTCACCTACCCCAGGGACAACTTCTTCGGATCCAAAACTTTCAGATCCTCTGGTACGGACTTGACTACTTACTTTTCAGGTAGAACCAGTTTCACCAGCTCTTCCAGTAAAGGTTCTCCAGACATCAGCCAAATCTAGGCATGCTTCCTCAGCATCCTCCTCCAGATCTTCCTCATGTCTCACTGAGGCCGATAAGGACAAGATGATGCAGAAGTTTCTCAGGGTGCAGATCCAGATGGGGGTCCTGCTATCTCCGTCCCATTTAGGATCCATGAGTGCTCCATCTCCTACGTTGCTGACTCCTTTTTTGATCTGCCCCTCGATTTCGGAAATCCTAGACCCTGGTTTCCCGAGAAAGTCAAGGTCAAAGCAAACCAAGCTCCCTTCCTCAACTCCGACTATGTCCCTGACCAGCCCTGCTCTCTTCCTTTTGTATCACAGCTGGTCCCACATCTGAGATATCAGCACTGGCTTTGAGGGTTGCCTTCATCTTCATCAGATTTTTCACTTCCTCTTGGAGCTTCAGCCCTCAACATCTTGGTTCTGGTTCTGTTGTGATGCCTTGGATCCATGTCTGGCTCTCCTCTATCTCCTTTGGAATCTTCAGCTCTGAGGGAGAGGTTTTCCTCTGGTCCATCAGCCTTCCAGGTTGCATAAAGAGCTTTCTCTAGGATTAGAGAAGTGCCTCCTCACCCTCAGGGTCTGCCCCATGCTTCATTGGATCTGAGCACTGAACCCATCATGCCTGCCATAGGTCAGTCTACCATGAAGAGCCACTTCCCCCCAGGAGGCCCCCCCTTCTTCTGATACCTCTCCGAAGCATGCCACGGAGGAGGAGGTCCCTCAGAAGAAGAACTATAAAGTGAGGCACATAGACTCCTCTATGGAGTCTCTCACAGAGGACACCAGCTTTGATGAAGGAGAAGGATCCTCCTGATCACCACCCAACAATGTCTTCTTTGGAGATATCCTGGAACTCCTTAGGCAGAAAGTTGGCTGGTACTCCCATCCTCCTTCTAATGAGGAATCCGTGTTCCTGAAGGCTTTCAAGGTGGGCCCTTCTACATCCTGGGTGTCTCCCCCAGCAAATGCCCTAATAGATTTAGTCTCCTGCCAGGCTTGGAAGGAACTGGACATCCCCAACCTTTCCAATAAGATTCTTAGCCCGCCTTCTCACCGTCTCCAATGGAAAAAGGTATTCTGTTAAAGGCTATTGTTGTTGCATCAGCCACAAAGAAGGAGCTAGCTGAACAAAGCTCCACTGTCCATCAGCCGAACAAGGAGTCTTAGGTGCTGGGCAGGCATAGAAAGCGCATCAACACCTCAGCTACTTTTGCTCTGAGGTCATTAAACTATTTCATGCATTTCAACTGTTTGCAGATAGATTTATTCAAAAAGCTAACTGACTCTCTTGCAGAGACCATGTTGGAGGAGGACTTGAAGAAAGTTTCTTCCCAATTGGCCAGTCTCTCCTCCCTTACAAATTCCTTGATGCGATTTATTTCACACATGGTGGAAGGCACCTTTTGCATAGCCATTAGGAAACAGGCCCAGCTCTGGCTTTGTTACTTTGTTGAGCCCTTCAAGACATAATTTATTAATGCCCCCTTTGATGGTTCATCCTTGTTTGGACCATCAGTGAAAGCTATACTGACCTGCAGTGAACAGGAAAGAAAGACCTTGTCTGCTATGGGGATCAAGCTGTCTACTCATCATTGGACCTTCTCAATCAGCAAGGAGGGAAGAAAACTTGGTTCAGAAAGTCTTAAGTATCTTTCTAGGACCCACTCAGGGACAACTCCTCCAAAGGCAGATGAGGAGGTTTTATTGGCAAACGCCATTCTAAAGGCAGAGTGGGTCCACAAAATCAGGGTTTTAAGGAACCCTTCCCTGACAGACTGTCAATGCTCCTGAAGTGCTGCCTGATTGTTCTACTCTGGAGGCAGTTGGGGGCTGTCTGTCCTTGCACCTAGATGCCTGGACAAAAATAACCAACAATTCCTGTGTGCTAAACATTATATCCAGAGGTTATTACATTCCCTTTTCCCTTCATCCTCCAGGTCCCAGGAGGAAAGTCCCTGACATACCACCCAGTCAGAGGGAGTATGCTATTCAAGAAGTCCAAAAACTTCTAAGAAAAATAGTCATCCAAGAGGTCCTGACCGTACAAAGAGGATTTGGAACTTATTCTTCTTTTTACTGCCAAGGAAAACAGGGGACCTGAGAGCTATACTAGACCTCAGTAATCTGAATTAGTTCATCAAGAAGTCAAAGTTCAGAATGGTTATGGTCCAGTCCATTCTGCTTTTTTATGCAAGGATGATTGGATGTGCTCAAGGGATCTTCAAGACATGTTCTATCACATCAAAATAGACAGATAATCCAGAAGACACTTGCACTTTCAGCTGGGAGCCAATCAATACCAGCATTACCAGTTCAGAGCACTGCCCTTTGGAGTCACCACAGATCCCTGGGTGTTTACCAAATGTTTGGCAGTGGTAGCGGCCCACCTGAGGCTAAAAGGATTCCAGGTGTTTCCCAATCTAGATGACTGGCTCCTCACTGCATTAGCAAAGCATCTACTCCTTCATTCCAGAAACTACCTAGTAAAGACCTTCAAACATCTTGGCATCACAATAAGTCTAGAAAAATCAAATTTGATCCCTGTACAAAACCTAGAATTCATAGGAACACAGTTGAACACAATAACTCACTCTTTACCAATGCCATTGGTAAAATATGGAATTCCCTCCCTCCTAGCCTCTCCTGTATTACCTCTTTATATCTGTTCAAAAAAAAGCTACATCACCATCTAAAGTCACATTGGCTCTGCCAGTTCTCTAATCCTGACTAATCTTTTCTCCAACTTGTATAGATCTTTTCCTTTATGCATCCCCTCTTTATTACTTTCTCCACTCTCCTCTTAACTAAAGCTAACTGCCTAGTGGGAGAATTAGTATGCTGGAATCTGTGTTAATATTTTGTAAACTCAATATTGTATATGTTTATAATATTTTACACTTTACTTTATATGTTTATTATAATTTATACTGCACTGTATCTCTTCTGTTGCATGAGAAAAATTATGTTTTTTTTTTCTTTTTTTTCTTTGTATTATCTTAATGTATTAATTACTGTCACTGTGGAGCTTTTCTCCCCGGGCCTCCACTGAAAATGGACATGAAATCCAGACGGACTATCCCGGTCAACAAATGTAAAATAAACAAATAAATAAATAAATAAACACAAGTGGCTTCCTTACCAAGGCATTGCATAGTGTCTCTAATAAAACAGGTTCAGAAAGTATTGGGTATTGGTTTACTATCATAATTTCGAATCCAACTTTGCTGACCGCACTATGTTCGAACACGGGAAGTCAAATATGGCAATGACGAACTTCAAAAGCAAGCCTAGGAATGGTTTTAACACGGGTCGATATAGGTGTTCACTGCTATTGCCGAACTATAATCAGTCAGTAGCAAACAAGATTTTTGGCCATTGGGGCCAACCTTGTTGTGCCCTCTTTGTCTCTCCCCAGAACTTCAAGTGCAGAGAGAATTTTTCTCTGATCCCCCTGAAGGGGGAGTCACCAAGGGTTGTTATAGTTCATGATTGGCCTTGGATCTACTTTATGCTTGCCTTCTTCTCCTCTGATCTCAAAATTCCTACAGAAAGCCAACAGGTTGAAGAGCTCAGTAATACTCATCACTCCTTTCTGGCCTCATCAGGTATAGTTCCCCTTTCTTTGGTCTCATCTGAAGTATCCTCCTTGGATATTAGATCCCAAACAGGATCTCATATTCCATCTGTCATTCAGCTCCCCAGTCTCTGCACTCCAAGGCTGACCACATGGTATCTCCACTTCCAGTAATTATAAAATAGGCCAGGCTAACCCCTTCAGTCTGTGATATAATACTGACATCTCAGACGGCTTCTACAAAGAAGGTCTACAGCAGTAAGTAGAAGAGATTTTCTATCTGGGCCTCTAAAGAGAATATCGACCTTTTCAGCTCCCACGTCAGCTATCCTCCTTTTCCTTAGTAGTCTTTTTTAAGAGGAAGCCAGTTTCTCTGCCATTAAGCTTCAACTGGCTGCTTTATCCAATTTTCATGCTGGGAAGGGTTCTTCCTCTCTTTTCTCTTCCAGATGATGGAAAGCATTTTTGAAGTGCGCCTTTCTTCTTCGCCACCTGATTAAAGGCCCTTCTACTCCTTGGGATCTCACGTTAGTGCTGCAAGGACTTACCCAGAGGCCCTTTGAACTGGTAGATAGTTGTGACATGAAATTTCTCTCCTAGAAAACAATTTTTCTAGTAGCAATTACTTCAGCTAAGAGAGTTTTGGAGCTTCAAGCCCTGTCAATGAGACCTCCTTACATCATTTTCCATAAAGACAGGGTATCATGAAAAACAACCCCCTCTTTTATACCTAAGGTAGCCACAGAATCCAACATCAGTTAATCAACTGAGTTATCAGTTTACTTCCTCAAATTTTTATGCAAGGAGAATGTACCTTGCACCTTCTAGATGTTCATAGGCAATCATGTTTTTACTTCCACAGGATGGAAAAGTGTAGAAAATCTGATTGGCTATTTGTTTCCTCAGCAAACCATTCAGGTTGTGCAGTTTCTAAGATTACTTTAGCCAAATGGATTTTAGATTGTATTTCCTTCATTTATTCACAAAAGTGTATTTCATTACCTTAAATACCCAAGACCCATTCCACCAAAGCTATGGCTACATCGTCTGCCTTCTCTACCAGGACCTCAATTGATGAGATTTGTACTGCAACCACCTGGTCTAAGGCACACAACTTTGTCTGTCATTATAAGTTGGATATTATTTTTAGGAGCAAGGCATCCTTTGGCTCGACCATGCTCCGGCACATCCTTCCTTGAGGACCACCCATGAGTTATGTAGCTGGGGACTCTGATCCAGTAGTGGGGAAGAATGAAAAGGACAGCATCCGATTTAAAAGTTATGTACTTACCATAACTAAGTATCTGGCATGTTCATTTTCATTCTTCCTCACATCCCTCCCAGCCATCCCATGACCTAGTGCCTTTGAGAAGTTCTTGGAGGAAATTCAGAACCTTTATGTTCTGGGTGTGAGCGTCGATTTTGTTTTATTCTCTATTCTATTTATAGAGCCTATTATACTATAGGGCAGCAAACTCCATCTGGGGAGTTAGACAAGGTATTGTGCATAATGGAAAGAGGGAGGAGCTTGAGACTCAGAGCTTAAGTTTGGAAGAAGCGAATCAGATCCAATGTCGGATCTGAGACCCATGAGTGAGGAAGAATGAAAATGGATAACACAGATAGTTATGGTAAATACATAACTTTTAACTAAAATAAAATCAAATAAAAAAAATCATTATGTGGCTTGACTCATCTCTGAAACATGTTCTAGCATGTTCTGGAAATTTCTGAAAAATAAGTGGGTCTTGGGTTCAGGGACCCTGTGTTGACCCAGGAGTGTAGGGGGGAAGGAGACTATAAAAGGGTATTGATATGGATCAAAACACATGGAATTATTTTTCAATATTAATTCCATAAATTCAGTTAACAAGTTCCTCTGTTCATTAGTCAAATAACTTATTTCACTCAAAAGATCCTGAAACCATTTCATCCCCTCAAAATAAGGGATGCTGGGGAATAGTTCTATCACATCAATATTCACCATACATACTTCATCTTCATATTTGTCATAGGTGACTTTACTTAAAAAATCCCAGGAGTCCTTTGAAATATGTTTTAAAGATGTTACATAACTTTTCAACATCGTATCTACATATTTAGCCAAGGGCTCTAGTTTGGAGCCCGCTCCTGCCACTTTTGGTCTAAAAGGTGGCTTCTCCACATTTTTATGTGTCTTTGGGATTCCAAACACTACTGGGATCTTCAGCCTAGTTACTGTTAAATAGTCTAATAAGTTTTTGTCTATGGTACCCTGAAAAAAATGATCATTAATAAAATAGTCCACATTAGAATAGGCTATAGAAACGTCATTTCTAGAAACAATACTTTATTTGCTTTCATCATTTAAAATTTCCAACATCCTAATCTCATAATCAGTGGCATCTATTAGTATGGCCCCACCCCTTTGTCAGGTTTCATTACTCTGCAACCTCTAGTTTTCAACATTTCAACCAGTCTTATGTTACTTTCCAAAAAAATTAGTCAGAGCTGTTGGTCTGTTGTTCAGCTTCCTTATCTCATTTTCTACCAGCTCTTCAAAAACTTTTAAAGTGGGATTTAAAGGGGGGTTGTAGGTACTTTTCCTAGCCAAAGTTTTGGTTTGTCTTGTTGTGTTCTTGAATAAACATTTTAAATTTAAGTTTCTCACAAATAATTTCAATTCAGTGAGCTGCTGAAGGGCACATTTACCTGCTATCACAGGCCTCACTTACATCCATTATTGTGTTTTTGGCTTTTCTAGTGGCATACTGTTGTACCAGATTCCAAGGTACACTTCCATTTTTTCTGTTAATATTTATTCAAGTTTGTAATGCATGGCTTGCAGCTCTACTGAAACATGCTTAATGACTGCAGCCGGCAATTACTATGTTTTGTTTAAATGACCGGTTTTAATTGAGTTGTGTGGTGTGGTAGGTTAATGCAGTGGTCTGCAGGTGAGATGGTCTTGGGTTCGATATATGGGACAGGTGTTTATTTTGTAAGTGTGTATTACAAGTTTAAAAACACATATAGTCAATATAGTGCTATTTAGCTGAGCTTAGCAAAGTTGCACAATGCAACATGTCACGAAGCAACAAGCTAAAAATATAAAGAAAAGAAAAATGGGGAGATAGGAAAGTGGTGAAATGAGTTACAAGTGGGGGGAACATAGTGAGAGGCAGGTAGGGATGTGCAGGAAGGGTGTAGGAAAGAACCATAGCCATCCATACCTTGTACAGCAACAACTGTGCACTTTTTTTTCCTCCAAACATCTTTATTAAATTTTCACATATGACAAAGGCAATCTTACATTTATATAAATGAAAATCATACAAAATGATACCACTTTAGTTGCAAACAGTTTACGACAGACACCACTGAAACAACTGTAGTTGCAAATGTTATACATCACTTAGAAACTATCCAGGCATTGCCAGTTAAGTATTATATGGCTCATTCAAATCCTGCATCTTAAACCTCATTCCTGCCATGCATATATTGTTCCCACAATTCCCATTTTTTTCCTGTTTAGTTTGCGCCTTCCCTTTTCTAAAGATCACATTTCCAGTTGTTTTATTTGTTACTATAATCACTACTTCTAGTACAGTTGGTTTAGACTTTGATTTCCATTTTCTAGTAATTGCTTTTTTGGCAGCCACCATAATTAGACTCAGCAAGGCTTTACTATGTCTAGGCAATTCCGATTCTGTAGCATAACTCAAAAAATCATCTCCCCAGTCAGTCCAATCTGCTCACCCAGCATCTCTGACAGAGCAGTCTGCAGGGAACCCCTGAAGTCTGTCAGCTCATTAACTCCCAAAAAAATGTTCCCAGCTACCTCTTTCTTCCCCATCACACCTCCAACATTTGCTATCCACCTGAGGAAAAATTCTTTGGAGTATACTTGGGGTATAAAATACCTATGTGAACACTTCCAGGCAAAGATCCTAAATCTTCTAGATTTAGTTGCATATTTAGGAGATATAATATATCCCCCATTGTCTCTGTAAATTTCTTATCCAGTCTCTCTTCCCAATCCTTTCTAAGCTCCTCTGTTTGATTCTTATAATTATCATGCAATATTTATATGCTTTACTAATTATTTACTAATTACTCATTAGACCCATTATAGAGTACAACGCCCATTTTGGTATGTACCTCACAAGACATCTACAACAACTGGAAAGGCTGCAGAAATACATCACAAAGAGGATTACTGGCCTCAAACAGATGCCCTACGCAGACCATCTTAAAAAACTCCAGCTTTACTCCATCACATATTGCCTACTCAGAGGCAATCTCTGCCTAACATACAAAGCTATGTCAAACCCAGAGCTGTTGGACATGCTCCACTTAAAGAAATCCCAATCCATCCGAGCTACATGCTCTAGGGACCTAAACCTTGTCACCATAATAAACAGAACATGCTGCAGGGAAAGATTCCTGTCCCAGAGACTTCCCATACTCTGGAATAAACTACCTATCTATATCAAACAAAGCTCCTCATTGGCACTCTATGAGAAAAATCTTCATGATTGGATGGGAGATAGGAAATTCACCCCAGGGATCACTTATGTGGCTCTGCTCAACAGGGGCACAGGAAAATAATTTTCTTGGGTGGTGAAAGCCAGGGTACCATTTGGCTAGGCTTATATAGGCCCTAGGGCCAGTAGCCGAGTACTTACCTATGAACCTATTACTTTTTTAACGGCAGTTTCTGTTCTAGATTCTATTAAAAACTCTACCAGTGCTGGTCTTTCATTTTGAAGGCCCCTGTTTCTTTCTCTTTGCCTATACTCTGATATCAATCCTTGATGGGGAAGGCAATCTCTAACCTGTAGTCCAAATAAATTCTTGGCCTCTTCCCATTCTATTACCTTTTCCTTTCTAGTCATTTGCTCCCAATACCTTGTTTCCTTTGCCAGTTTTCTCCAATAAATTCCAGCCCCCTCTTGCCTATTATCTGCATCCTTCACCACAGTCATCCCTGTCAGCAAAATCTCTTTTCCCCATTATCATGCTGGTTTGGTTCTTAGAATGCTCCCTGCTATTTTATGAATATATTACTCTGTATGATTTTGGTTGTTCTCCTTAAGAGTCTGCATCTAAAACCCCAATCTCTCCTTATTTCTTGAGCTTCCTCCCTGTATCAGCATCATTCCTTTCCCCTTTAAGTTATAGTTTTCTGCTTATGCTATGTATAAGAGCCTTAACTGTGTTGCTCTAAAATACCCCCTCAAATTAGGTAATTCTAGTTTGCATTGTTATATTGGTAGAATCAGCTTATCCCACTTGACTCTTGCTGTCTTTTCTTCCCAGATAAAATCTTTCATCTCTTTTTAAATTGCTATCCACAACTTCTCCTCCGGTTTTAAAAGTGTGCCTGACCTGTTTATAAGACTAAAGAGACTAAAAACATTTTAATGACTTGTTTCTTAGTATCCATATTCATATAACAAGACTTCCAGTTTCTCATTTTTTGTATTATCTTCTGTTGAGTTTCTTTCCACATATCCTTAGCTGCCACCAAAGAGTAATTTCTAATCCATACTCCTAAATATTTTATTTTACCATGTCCCATAAATATGGATATTGTTGGACCAATTCGTGTGTGGGTACATAATTTACTGTTATTACATTTGTTTTAGCTTCATTAATTTTATATCCCAAGAAGACCTGAAACTGCCTTAAAATGTTCCACAACACTGTAATGTCCCTTTCTGGTTTTGTCATATATAAAATGATACCATCTGCAAATACAGCCAGCTTTATCTGATTGCCATACCAATTATGTCCTTCAATTTCTGAGTCCCTTATTTTCTTTGCCAGTGGTTCTAAGTATATTGCAAACAACAAAGGGGAAAGTCAACAACCCTGCCTGGCTCCTCTACTCAAGTGGAAAAGTGGAAATTATCGGAGAGGACCCCACCCACTTTAATTCATGCCTTTAATTCCTCGTATAGTCTTCTAATCACCCTTATAATTGTATCAGGGAAAGCAAATGCTTCCATTGCCCTGCTCATGAATTCCCAGTCTACTCTGTCAAATGCTTTCTCTGCATCAAGACCCACCATTAAAAGTGTTTTTTTCTTACATTCTGCTTCCCTCTGGATCATCGGCGTTCTGTTAATATTGAATGGTTGCCTCCCCTCCACAAAACCACACTGATCTATATCTATCAATTTTGGTATCGCTTTTGCCATTCTTTTAGCCATTATAGACATGAACACTTTATAATCATGGTTTAGTATTGAAATGGGCCTGTATGAAACTGGATCTAATGGATCTTTACCCTCCTTAGGTATTACTGTTAACACCACCTTCTTCTAGGACGCTGGTACTTTTCCTCCTCTTAAGCTACTGTTAAACAAAGCCTTCCAGATCTTTATCAGTTTTTTTTCCCTCCAAACATCAAAGCTTCCACAGGCATACCACCTATTCCTGGGGACTTCCCTGTAAATTGGTTATACATAGCCATTTTTATCTCATCCCTTCCTATCCAAACTGTTAGTTATTGAGGCTCATCTACCTCTAACTATGGCATATTTAATTCTTCCATAAACATTTCCATTGGTACCTTTTCTTGATTTCCATATTTCTCTACTTTATACAAATTTTTATAAAATTTCCAAAATATTTTTAATACTTCTACAGGGTTTCTTGTTATCTTCCTTGTTATAGGCTCCCTAAACAAGGTGACTGCCCTTTCTACTTTCTGTTGAGTTGTTGTGCTAAAAGTTTTTGTGCTCTAGAATTATTATCAAAAAACAGTTGGTTAACAGCAATCTTTCTAAACACATGCATATTATTTAGGTAATCCCTTATTTTCTATTTAGCATACTTCATTTGTTTCTTTTCTTGTTCTAAGAGATTCCCCCTATTTTGCAATATAACATTCATCAATCCGTCTAAATAATTCTTGTTACTGTTTAACCATATCTCCCTTTCTTTTATTTCCAACCTAGCTTTAGGTTCATAGGTTCATAGGTAGGTACTAGGCTATCTGCCTGAAGACATTTATAAGCCTAGCCAGAATATGTTGGCTTTCGCCACCCCCTTAGATTAGTTCCTTGTGCCTCTGTCCAGCAGAGCCACTGAAGTGATCCCCGAGGTAAACTTTCTGTTTTCCATCCACTCGTCAAGATTTCTTTTGAAGAGTGTTAGAGAGGAGCTCTGCCTAATGTAGATTGGGATCTTGTTCCAAAGCATGGGAAGTCTCTGGGACAGGAATCTATCCCTCCAGCACGTCCTATTTATTGTTGTGGTGAGGTTTAGATCCTTAGAGCGTGTGGCTCGAGTGGATAAGGTTTTCTTTAGGTGGAGCATGTCCATCAATTCTGGATTGGACATGGCCTTGTATATCAGGCAGAGATCACCTCTGAGTAGGCGGTATGCAACTGAGTACAGCTGGAGTTTCTTCAGTCGAGCTGCATAGGGCATCTGTTTGAGGCCAGTGATCCTCTTGGTGAGGTACTTCTGTGGTCTTTCCTGCTGTTGCAGGTGTCTTGTAAGGTACATCCCAAATGGGGCGTTGTACTCTATAATGGGTCTGATGAGTGATGAGTAGAGGGGCACAATGACCTTTTTTGATCTGGATGTGAACCCTTTTGTGATTAGGTGGGCCATGTAGAAGGATTTTCTAACTACTTTGGCAATGTGATTATCAAAGGTGAGATTACTATCTACTTGGATCCCCAGATCCCTTATTACGTCTTCCATATTTAGGGGACTACCACCTATGTGGTAGTTTGTGGGTGCTTTGTTTTTTCCAAAGGGGATGACTATGCACGTTTTGACATTTAGCTTGAGGCCATGATTTTGACACCAGGTATCCATCTCAGTGAGACCCTTTTGGAGGATGTTTGTGTCAGCTGGAGAGTCAATTATAGCCCCTAGATTGCAGTTGTCTGTGAACTTGGTCAGCCATAGTCCTCCTGTGCTTGCCTGTACCTCTGAGAAGTATATGCCGAACAGGAGGGGTCCTAGGACTGAGCCCTGGGGAATGCCACTTGTAACTGGTTCAGAGTCGGACCTAGCTCCTGCAACTCTCAACATGTGAGTTCTGTCCATGAGCCAGTTGGCAACCTATCTTGTGATGTAGGGGTTTATGTTCAGGCTGGTGAGCTTGTCTATAATACCAGAATGGGGAATGGTGACAAAGGCCTTAGCGAGGTCTAGGTAGGCTGTGTATACCACCTTTCCTTAACAAAGTCGAACTGGGTAGGGTCCAGTGTTTGGAGGTTCCCAATGTCTCTGTTAATGAGTTCCATGATGATGCGCTCCATAGGCTTGCAGACCAAGCTAGTCAGGCTTATAGGGCGATAGTTCCCGGTGTCTCTTGTGGCTCCATCTTTGTCGAGCAGAATAACCATTGCTGTGCACCACTCTATGGGTACATAGCCTGTAGAGAAGGTGAGTTTGAACAGTGTGTTTAGGTGAGGGGTTAGTTCGTCTTTGAGCTCGTGTAGGACGCAGCCTGGGATACCGTCTGGTCCCATTGATGCTGTATGTTTGGCTTTGGAGAGGGCTGTTTAACCTGAATGTCTGTGATTTCGGGGAATCTACATTCTTCTGGTATGGTTATGGGCCATTTTGGGGGTGAGAGAGGGTAAAGTTTGTGCTGAATCTGTCTGCCAGGATGTTGGTGATATTGGTCAGTTCAGTGTATTTTGTGCCATTCTGCACTAACTCTGAGCAGATCTGAGCATTGCCACTTAGATTCTTGACATAGCTAAAGAATGCCTTGTGGTTATCTTTGGAGTCCTTGGCAATTTTTCTTTCAAAGCTTGCCTTGGATGATTTTATGAGGGATCGTAGTTTCTTGCTGATACTGATCAGGGATGTTTTCCCTTCTTGGGATTTTACTCTTTTCTGTACTAGTTTCCTCTTTCTATTGTATAGCTTGTTTATGGCAGGGGTCCACCAGACTGGTTTCCTTTTCTTGGAGGAGTGAGTCTTGGGTTTGCTTGGGATGGCACGATCCATGCATTCTTGTAGTTACCCATAGAATGCATTAGTAAAGGATTTTGCAGCTTGGACAGCATTATCCTTCAGCATGGGGGCTTTGAAACTTTCCACCTCGGTCTTAAGTAACGTGAAGTTTGCTTTTGAAAAGTTTTCACAGTGGTTTTCTTGTCCAGGGGTGGGGGCGGAATATGGATATCCAAAGTGATTTGTTTATGGTCAGATCTAACCAGTGAGGGGTTGATCTCTGGTGTGGAACACCGGTCGCCCATGTTGGTGATGACCAGGTCTAATATGTTGTCACCTCTGGTGGGAGTGTTGACCAGTTGAACCAGGGTGTTTGAGTTTATAAATTCTAGGAAAAGTTGGGCAAGGGAGTTAGTACTTGAGTAGTTCTCCCAGTTAATGTTTGGGTAATTGAAATCACCCAATATTAGGGTGTTTAGTAGGACCTTTATGTTTCCCAGTGTTTCCAGAAACATGGAATCGGGGTCCAGGGACATAGTGGGTGATCTGTAGCAAGCTACAATTTGAATTGCAGTTTTGCCCATTGTTAGTTGCATGTGGATGATCTCTGAAGCATTGTGCTGTGCCACTAACCTGGAGGTGTGGGTATCCTTGATGAATATGGATATGCCCCCACCTTTTGTATTTCGGTTTGGGTTCTGTGGCCAAAATGTATGGTATGAGTTGTAGCCTGGTAGTGCTGGGGTGCTCTCTGGAGCCTTAAACCAGGTTTCCGTTACTGCACATATATCAATTTTCTCCATACTGATGAGTGCCTCGAGTGCATACATTTTGAGGTATAGACTTCTGGCATTGAGTAGCATTACCCTCAGTTTTTTGTTACTTGTACTATTTACGGTGGTGAGTTTGTCTTTTGAGCCTTGCCTAAAAAAGGCACTATGGGGGTGGCAAGAGCCTTGGCCAGTATTCAAAAGCCTAACTCCACTTTAATTTTATCTCACTCCTTAGCTATGTTTTCAGAAGATAATGCTATATTCTCTAGTAACTCCTGAATTAATTCCACTACCCATTCCTTAAATTCCTCTCTTTTCAACTTATAGGTAGGAAAGCGCCAGTGTCTCATTTTTATTTCATTACCTTGCATTTTTATTTTAGTTATTATTGGCACATGATCTGAAATAGTTATTGGATGCATTTCAAGATGTGCAATTAAATACACATGTTCCTGTGAGATATAAAATATATCTAGCCTATCCCAGTTTATGTATCTAGGTGAGTAATATGTAAATTCACTCTGAACTTCTAGTACTGAATTCACATCTTCCATGCCAAACATTTTCATAAATTTCTTCAAAAGTCTACCCTCCTTTGTTATATTTTCCCTTCTAGGACCCCCAAACACATCTCCACTGTTGCAAACCAAATTCCAGTCTCCACCTATAAGTACGATTCCTTGCTGAAAGCTGATTATTTCTCCCAGAATTTTCTTAAACTCCATTAATGCAGTTTTAGAGAGGATGTAAATGCATGCCACTGTATTCCTCCTCCCTAGCCAGTAGCCCCTTAGTACTATGTATCTTCCATTATTATCTTTTTCCCCTCTTCTATCACTATCGGAGCTTCTCTTGCAACTAATATAAATACTCTTCTTTTTCTTTGCCCCAGATATTCCTCTGAATAACCATCCTGAAAACCTTTCATTATCAAATTAATATGTTCAGTTCTTTCCAGGTGTGCTTCCTGTAGCATAGCTCTTTGCACTCTACATTTTTAAATATAGTTCACCACTCTTTCTTTTTTTTTATTTATCTGTAAGACCATTCAGACTGAAAGATGTTACAGAAAGCATCATTTTCTTATATATGTATTATTACCACCTTTTATATATAATTGCTGTTTTGCTAAATGTCTAGAACCAACTTTTATGTTTCATGTATATACTGTTCGGCAGGTTGGCCTTTTATACAGTTGTTTCATGTCATATCCATTTGCACCTATGTCACATCTTACATAACTTTTAGTTTTTTTGAAAGTTCTCAAACAGAACAAACAACCCCACCAAAAAACACTCTTAAAACCTACGAACTTAACAATAATACACAAAACTATGTACATCTTCAAATATTGAAGTCTTTGCTTCCTAATAAGAACATATGTTCTAAGTTGATAGCTACACAGACAGGCTAAAGTTAACCAAAAAGAAAGTAGTTATGCTAAGGCACGTGGTACAGCCAGTACTATTAGTAAGCACTATTTGATTTTGTATTTCTTTACAACTCTCTCATTTGAGAAAACACTTGAATGCTTTCAGTAAACACTTTCTCCAAGCCATTTCTCTTTATCAAATTGCCTTCTAATGATCTGCAAACCAGACATAAAACTGCTAAGGGTACCTTGTTTATCAGAAAAACAAGCCTTACAATATTCAATATTCTTTTTCATTTACATGCTTTGTAATAAACATGTTACTGGATAACACCCAGGAGTTTTACCCAATCATTTCCCTATGCAAGCATTGGAAAAAGCACACTGAGTTTTCTTTTGTCATACTCTCTTAACCAGACCCTTCTGCTCCCCCATCTCCTCCTGTCCTCATTTTTTATTGCAGTACCTACATTTCTCAAAACTGAACAAAGAAAAGGAGAGAAGGATGAACAAGAAAAAACAAAGTCTCCTGTTTATATTAGTATCCCCATTACATTAAAAAACTGAGAAAACTTTACTTCAAGTCTAACTGGTTTTGTATTATCTTTAAAGCTGTCATAGCTGGGAAAACCCCTAATTGTTTTTAGGGAACATTATGTCCTAGCCAATTTCTCTGTTCTTTTCCCTCACCCAATCCCCTTCCAGCAGACTGTCTCCAGTTTCTCTTTATCAGATTGTCTCCATGGAGGCATGAAGACCAGCTGCAGAAATGCTACTTAGTATACGTATTTGCACGTGCTAGAAAAAAAGCCTTATAATATTCAATATTCTTTTTCATTTACTTGTTTCTGTCTTAAAACAAAGGTCCTTAATCAGTCAATTCCCCATGCAAGAAAGAAAAACAGCACATTAATTTGAACTCTGTCATGCCCCCTTAACCAGGCTCCCTTTTTCTTTTATTTTTATTACATTGCCTATGTTTCTCAAAACTACACAAGACTAAAAAGAGAAGAGGGGAGAAAAATAAAAACAACACCTGTTTACAATCCCCATTACACCCAAAAATAGCATGCAAAGAAAACCATGCAACACAGATACAGTACTACTAAGAAAATAAGGTGTTTTAGTTAGCGTTCTCCCCTCTCTTCCCCTCCCCAAAGCATTTTTCCAAACATTAATGACATGAAGTAGGGTATATTGTTTATAGTTTCTCACTAAGCAAACACATTTTGAAGAAAGTCCAATATTTCCAGATTTTCTCGTGCTGTCATATTTCACTAATATAATTATTGCACTGTAATCCCACATTAAGTTACTGATTGTATTACTGTTCTTCTCCATCACCCAAATCCTGTCTCTGCTTCATTTTCAACATACTCTCAGTTCTTCTAGTCAACTCTTATGCTCCCTTCCTTCTCGCCAAAATTTTCCATTGAGATACTGGAAAAGGTTTCACAGGTGCAGTCTCTCTATGGTCTTTATTACCAGACGAACAAAAAGGAGAATCTCGTTCTGTTTCACAGCTTAGTTTTTGTTGGACAGACTTTTGTATTTCTTCCTTAGCATGCACTTCATCAAAAATGATTTTGCCCCTCCTGGGAAGAATATCTTGAAGACAGCTAGATACAGCAGTTTGAATCTCACACCTGCATCTTGAATTCTCTTAATAGAGGAATTAATTTACTTTTTTTGCCTGGTGTACAATGAGTAATCATTCTCCACAAATACTCTGCTGTCTCCTACTTTTAGTATTTTATCCTTCTGCCACAGTTTTAACAAAATCAACTCTTTATGCTGGTAGGATTGCATCCTTACTATTAAAGGTCTAGATTGCTTTCTTATTGCTAGCTTTGGAGCATACACATGATGTGCCTGTTCAACTAATAAGTCCTGATGTGGAATACCAGTCCAGTTGCTTATTTGTGCTTTCATAAATTTAATGCAGTCTGTTCCTCCCTGGGTGCTCTGTCCACTAAATTTATTATTTTTTAAACATCTCTTCCTGAGCAGTCTCATATTCAGCTAGCTTTTTCTTCATTTCAACCTCTGATTTTTGCAGCTTTATCATCTCATCTGAATATCTGTTTAAAGCTTCTTCCATTTGTTCCAGCCTTTTGTTGTTTGTGTTGATATACTCTATTAATGTTTTGTTAATTTTAACCAGGTCTGTATGCAGTTGTCTTATATCATCCTGAAGGTTGCATTACTATTTGCTGAGCAGCTGCAGAACTCTCCCTAGCCAGTGTTTCTTCCTCACTTTTTGCAGCTGAGTTTTTCCAAGACTTCTGTATTTCTTTATTCCTGGCATCCAGGCAGTATACTTACTAGCCAGTTACTGAATTTCACCCATAAACACAAGTGTACTGTCTTTCTCCACTGAGTTTCTGTTTTCATACTGGGAGAGCTAGAAACAAGCTGTTGCTCAGTGTGCAGCCATCTTGGAACTCCCTCCAACAACTGCGCACTTTGACAGAATTTGTACATGACTTTGAACTGTCAACCCCAGAGAGAGGGGTGAGGAAAACATAAATGTATTGTGAAGCCAATTGGACCAAATTATGTGTGTCCAGTGGACATGTGTGAAATGGAGAGCTATGTATGGGATGATAGTTTTTGGGGCACAGGTGCCCATTTTTTTTAGGTGAGATTGGAATGCTGGGGAAGAGACATAAGTATGTGTGGGGGGAGGTAAGTTGGATAGGTGAGGATGCATTTGCAGACAGACAAGAAAGCAGACAGGGGTGATGTGTGACACGAGGGAGGTGAACACCTTGGATAGAGAGGGTGCTGTGGAATCCAAGTCCCATGTGCCTCCAGATGGCAGCAACATGACTCACATCCTCACCCATGGGACTGTCAGCATTGCTCCTTCACTGCCTCAGGGGTGGCAGTGCTGGAGGCTGGGCACTGGGGTGAGGGTGCCCCACCAGGTTAGCCAGCATGTCCTCAATCCAGCTCAGGTGGTGGTCAAACACATGCTAGACTATCCTGTGCACCAAGACTGACAGCACGTCCCAAGTGACAGCACCCCCTTCACCACCACTCCTAGAGGGGGCCTGTCCCTGTCCTGTGGGGTGGCACTACCCAAAATTGCAGGTAGTGCAGGGGCAGCAGATGGGGCACCACCGGTCTCGGTCCCAGAAATGCTGGGACCTGGTGCCATGGTCAGTTGAGACAAGGCAAGCAGATCAGCCAGAACCAGCCTACCTTGATGTGCTGTAGTAAATAAGGTATAACAGTAAGTTACAGTTAGTAATAACCAAACCATTGTTAGTATTAACAGAATGGAACATAATTTTAATTAATCCAAATACATATTGATGTATATTATGTGTAACACAATAGTAAATAACATAACAGTCAGTATATTAACAGCATGCCAGTAAGAAGTAAACCATAAGGCCAACAAAACAGTTAGTTTAACAAAATATGTTAATATTAAATCATAATAATAAATAACAATAATAAATGAGGATAAGGAGTGGGGAGAGAGAGAGAGAAACAATCCATTGCTATCAATGCAGACTATATCCCTGAAAATACTGATAATAAATACTCTACAGGTGTGTAGTGTCAGTTTTGAGTACAGTGACTACAATTTTCCTATAGTTGATGTAGCATATACATACCTCTCAAGCTATTAGCATGGGTCATTATGGGCCAATCAATAACAAATGCAGGTACACAACTACAGAGAACATTTCACATAATGTGGACTTCTATAACTACCAAGGTGTACTGTAAGCAGATTTGGTAATACACTGCATTCCAGGTAATCATTTTTCTGGTAATCCTGTGACAGATGGATTAGGCAATTTTAATTACATTATGTGAAATCATGACACTTGAGAGGTATGTTTGTGTACAGTACATAAACTAGACATCTGTCATGTCTTAGTTGTCAGGCATGGGAATAGAACCCAATAGCTGTGACTTTAGGGGACATCTGCAAAACATGTAACATTGACTGCAGTATTTTAGTACAGACATGCAAAGAATTCAGCCATTCTGGGAATATGTAGACAGATGTGTTTAGGATTTAACAATGCTGCTTAATATTTTATTGGTATTGCTGATAAGTGTCTGAGAAATGTTAGCAAAATCATATCTGCTCATAACATGGGCTACCTCAACCATTTGCCATATACCATTTGCTCCTGGAGTGGTAGAAACAGACAGCATTATGTGACTGAATTTTTGACTGCAGTGACAGTAGAACACACATGCATGGCATAGTCATACTGCATTTATTGAAACAAGTTTCTTTAGGAATCAACAATGCTGCTTAACATTTTATTGGTATTACTGATATGTCTGTGAAATATAACCACTATCATCTGTTCAAAACATGGGCTACCTCACCCATATACCTTTTGTTCCTGGTGTGGGAGAAAGACAGCATTATGTGCCTGAATTAATTTTGCATTCTAAAACTATTACAGTGCTATACTTGACTGCAGTGACAGTAGAACACGTGTGCATGGAATACAGCCATACTGCATTTATTAAAACAAATTTCTGTAGGAATCAACAATGGTATTTAACACTTTATTGGTATTGCTGATAAATGTCTGTGAAGTCCACACAATATCTGCCCATAGATTGGGCTACCTCATCCATATACCTTTATTACCTGAAGTAGGAGGAGGAACATAGAGCATTATATGACCAATATTGGCCTGGAGACAGCATTGGGCCATACTATGAGTTAAACAATGCAGTTTGCAGGCCATTAGTTTAGCATTCTACAGCTATTGCAGTGTTACACTTGACTGCAGCAACCTTACCATAGACATCATGGTGACTTATGCTATTGGACTGCAGGACTGCAGCCCCCCATCTGTGAACCGCAATGGTACAGTCCTAATCCACCTGCACATAGAAAGTGAATTTAGGAAGAAGGCAGCAGACTGCTGATACCCCAGAAGTCTATGCGGTGCTATCCACATAGAGTGGAAGGGGATCAGACTGCAAGGTCATCAGTCTTGGTACATTCAAACAGGAAGGAACAAACACAGGAAACCAGAAGTGAGCATTCCAGCAAACAGAGACAGCCAATACTCGGCTGCTGCTGTGGATTGTACTTTAGAAGCTACTGAGACGGCTGAGAAGTTTATTGCAGGTGTATGTGTGTGTGTGTGTGTATGTGTGTGTGTGTGTGTGTGTGTGTGTGTGTGTGTGTGTGTGTGTGTGTGTGTGTGTGTGTGTGTGTGTGTGTGTACTTTAGAAGCTGCAGAGATGGACGAGAAGTTTATTGCAGGTGTGTGTGTACTTTAGAAGCTACAGAGATGGCGGAGAAGCTTACTGTGTGTGTGTACTTTAGAAGCTACGGAGATGGTCGAGAAGTTTATTGTGTG
The DNA here is from genome assembly GCF_019279795.1 of Protopterus annectens. Lineage (NCBI taxonomy): Eukaryota > Metazoa > Chordata > Ceratodontiformes > Protopteridae > Protopterus > Protopterus annectens. Next base: position 1,357,782,512 of record NC_056732.1, on the reverse strand, counting down.
TGTAAAATGCCCCACGTGCTATATGGGGGTGGGTAGAGAACAGGCTTGAACCCTGTACTTTGGGCCCAGGTGACAAGAGCCTGAATTCCGTAACCACCACCATTTGTAAAAAAAATTGCAGATTTTTCCCTTGTACTTGTTCTGTCTTGGTGGTGCTGCGGTAGCGTTGTCGCCTCACAGTAAGATGTTGTCCTGTTCGATTCTCAGTTAGAGCGTCTTCTGTGTGGAGACATGTGTGAATGGGCGTACCTTCGTTGAAGGTTGTGCGTCAGGGTCGGCAACTCGGCATGTAAAAATCTACTGCCAGTCATTAGCGGACCGGAGTTCCGCTGTGACGACCCCTAACTGGGAAAAGCTGAAAGACACAACAACTTGTTCTGTTCCTCATGAAATCTGTGGTTTCTGTATTTTTGTGTCCTTGCAAAGTTAATAGTGCATTGGTGCAGTGGTAGCATTGCTGTCTGACAGCTACAGGTTCTCTGGTTTGATTCATGGCTGGGGTGCCTTACCTTCTGTGTGGAGTCTGCATGTCCTCCCCGTGTTTGTGTGGGATTTCTCTGGTGTCCTCCCATCTTACAAAGACATGTATCTGTCTGGAGTTTTTCTCCCTGGGCCTCTGCTGAAAATTGGCTTTTGTTCCAAGGCAGACTTTCCTGGTTAACAAATGTTAAATAAAAATGACAAGCATTTGAATATCAGACTTCATATTCTTCAGAAAGTACATGGTAACAAACACTTTTATTCTAGCAAGTTTATAAGATGGATATTTGAAATTTGTCCCTATTTTGGCACTGTATTCCCCCATTATTGGCTTTGTCCAGTTTTTTTGTGCTAAGGTTGAGAGCTATGGTACAAACTGAATTCACTGACTATGTTTGGGGGCTGTATTCCCCCATTACTGGCTTTGTCTGGGTGTTTTTTTCTAAGCGGTTGAGAGCTATGGTGAGAACTGAATTCACTGAATATGTTTGGGGGCTGTATTCACCCATTATTGGCTTTGTTCAGGTGTTTTGTGCTAAGAGGTTGAGAGCTATGCTATGGTGAAAACTGAATTCACTAAATGGTAGCCATTTAAGTTTAATTCTTCCTCTCTTTCACAAAACAGCTGATTTGGCATAGTGGTATGTTTCTCTGACTGCTTTGCACAGGGTCCTGGGTTCAAGACTTAGTAGTGAAATGTATGGTGGTAACACAGCATTTTATTCTAGCAACTTTCCAACATTATACAAGCATTGTTTAAAATGTGTCCCTGTTTTTTGGGCTTTTGTTCCCCCCCCAATAATGTTTGGCTTTTTCCAGATTTCTTGTGCTGCAAAGTTCAGAGATAGAGCTGAGTGAGTAGATTTTACAAGGAGCTGAGAGCTGCAGAGGAGGAAAAGTTTAGTGCTGCTTATGCTGAGTCTGCTTGCATTGTTAATAGCACAGCAGGTAGTGTACTTGCTTTTGATGCAGAAAGCTGTGGGTTCTACTCCCACAGTAGATAGATACATTGCTGATACTGTACTGAGTTGCAAAGGGGGTGGATGCTGCACTCCTTTTTGGTGAAGATACCTAGTAACTATGAACCTGTTATCAGTTTGCCATCCATTCCCTATTGCAATATTGCTAGCTTATCATTTTTTAGTGTAAGATAGGCAATTTATTCCTCAAGGGCAACAGGCACTTTATCTGTACATGAGACAATTTAATACAAAGTTGTTTGCTAGCAGCAACCTCTTCATTAGTTACAGATCTCTTTAATGTGGAATTATTTAGATGACGTTTACTTCTTCAGAAATTGTGCATATGTACTGATACTGGTGAACTGTAGAAGTTTGAGTAGACTTTTATGATGGAAATGTTCTGAACTGGGCAGTTTTGTCATTATTGGTGCATGCATTTTGTTTCATTGTTTACTGGAAAATTTTCAAAACAATAAATTTAAAACACCCTCTAAAACTGTACTGTATTGTACAAGGAATATAATTTAATACAATCAGGAAGGTGTATGAAAGAGCATGTGTATGTTTCATGTGCAAGGGGCCTGTGATTTGAAAACAGCCCAAACCCAAAGTTAATCTTTATCTGCCACTGGCAAAATGTATTTTCTTTGAATGTGGGTTTCAATGCTGTTTCAGTGAATGTGAGTTTTAAAGGGCAGAGAAGATTTAATGCTAAGACTATTTTCATTGTGAGACTGCATTGCTTTGTTTAGCAGATATGATATCTATTAGCGTTTGCGCTGTAAAGTGCAAAATAAAACTTTCAAATGAAGTCCAAATCATTGCAGAAGTAAAGCAGTATGCACATTAGTGTTTATGGTAAATGGGGTGAAATAGCCAAGTAATGGTTCATTGGAATGGCTGCAAGGGGGTAAGCTCCATTCGACCATGATTTTGTGAGGGGGGAAGGGCAGCAAACTCAAAGACAGCCCCGGCTGAACTATACCTCTCAACTGTCCAGATTTTTGCAGAATGAATAGATTTTTGCTTCTTATTTTTGTTTTGTCCCTCATAAAATTTGTGTTTTTCTGGCAAATAATTTAGGAATGAAGTCACTAAATAATGACAAGCACTGAGTTTCAGACTTCATAACCTTCAGAAAAATGTATGCTAAAGCAAGACCTGTTATTCTATCAACTGTCTCAGTTTATACAAGAGCAATTTTAAGTACTGTTTATATGTTCCCCCAATATATTTGGCCTAGTCCAGATTTTCTGCATTAACAGGTTGAGAGGTACGTGCAAATAAATTGCATTATAGAATTAGGCATATCCAAACCTCAACTGTCCCTGATTTTGGCTCAAAATGTTGCTCTTCCCCTAATAATCTCTCTGCAAAATGGCAATTTTGGAAGAAAACATGGAGGGTTTACAATTAATAAATAACTGTAATAATCAGTTATGGATTACTTTTATTTTGAAATGCATGTAGAGTCTTTTATTTTGTCAGCTGCTTAAGTTAGCAGTGCTAATATTAAAAAGTGTCCCTTCTTTGACAGGTTCCCAGCTTTATTATGTGGCTATTTTATATTTTTGCATCACATTTTGGTCCATTTTTTCATAAAATTGTGTTTTTTTTGGCAAATTAGTGGCAAATCATTAAAGACTGAAGTTAGAAAATATTGACAGACATTTTAGTTTCAGATTTCATACCCTTCAGAAAATTCATACTAATTCATGACCTACTATTCTATTATCTTTCTAAGTTTATAAGAGCAATATTTAAAAAATTGTTCTTATTTTTGGGCCTTTTCCCCACTTCTGTGTATGGCTTTGTCCAGATTTCCTGCTCTGAAGTTGAGAGATATGACAAATGTGTCAGGGCTATCACTGTCAGCCAGAGATTTTTCAAATTGTGACATACTTGTTGCACCCCACTCTCCCATGTAGTGACTCTGGATGTGTCCAAGCAAGGCAAGGAGCAGTTGTGCAGTGTAAATGTGCAGAGTATCCCCCCATCCAATGTAGACATGAGAACTACAGTGGCTTTTCATCTGTCCTTGATTTTGCATAATGTTCTTGTTTCTGTCATATTTTTATACTGTTGATTTATGCTTATTATTATTCAGAAGGTGCCTGTTGCTCTGTGTTTAAGTAACAATGCTTTAATGACTATCAGGTAAGTTTGGCTGAGATTGTAAGATGCAAGCAAGCTTTAATAAACATACTGTTAAAGAATTGCCAACACTGAAAGCCTTTCTGTTGTTGCCATGCAGAGAATACTTACATAACGTATAAGCCTTGGGTATTGAAATGCATATGACAGTATTTGTAATAAAGGACAGGATTACATTATTTTAAGAAGCTCATTACAGGCTTTACCTGCAAACTAAACAGAATGCCAGTATATCATGTGTGGTCCATATCCTGTGCAGTAATCCTTTAAGCAATGTATATTGAGCTTGTTTCTGGTTTGCTTTTCATTTTTTACTTTGATCATGTTTTCCCCATGAGACAAGTAGATAGTTGTTGTCAGGCAGCAGGTCTTTTTTGAATAAGAAACATTTTTACAAGTGGTGGTATCACAGAGATTGCTACTTGGTACTTTTATAAAGCTGAATATAAATTATGATTAGAACTGCAGTGCAAGGATAAGCGGTTTGAGTTGAGTGCTGCTTGTTTTTCTTATACTTGATTTTGACTGGCATTCCAGTAATGTATTTAAAAAGTAATTTATTTTTTCATGCCTCATAACCTTTTTGTTTCCATCTAGATATTAAGTAAACTGTCATGCAGCCAATGCATTGAAATATTTTTTTTTGTTTTACACTTCATCTTGTCTTGATTGGACTCTCATAATGATGGTTTGACACCCAGGGCAGCGTATTTAATTAAAGTTGCAGTTTTTGTGGTTTTGAGCATAGCCCCTTCCCTTTCTAGTTGGCCACACCCATTCCCATTGACCCCACCCATTCAGCTGTCTCCTGCAGCCCCCCTTTGATTTGAAGTCACCAGCCATCTCTGCAAAGCAGTGCATACAGCTCTACTGCAATGGTTATGGTAACACAATCCTGCTGTACACAATTTTTCTTACTGTTATTGGTATTGTTTATTGTTTATTGCAATACAATTGTTATTGTTCATTTATTGTACTATAACTCTAATTGCCCATTTATTGCATTACAGTTTTACTTGCCCTTTTATTGCACTACAGTTTTTATTGTGTATACTTTATTGGAGTAAATGCTTTACTCTTTCTTGCTTATTGCACTACAGTTAGCATAATAAATTTATACATACCACACTCATGGTACAACCTGACCAGGTGCCCAGCATGGGACTCAACATTGTGAGTCCTCTCAGCTGCAGCTGTTGGGAGAGAAGCATACCATTATGCATACCAGTTTTGCAGACATTCAGCGCACATCTTGGTAAAACAGAAGAAAACATACTTACATATTTGTGAGGCATTCCCAGCCCTGGCTTCTTGGGCCCAGGTGTCCAAGGTTGTCCTATTTCTCTTCTTCAGGTTGTCATAATGGTGATGACACTGCTCACCTGTGTGAGGGATACCAGTAATACTGGTGAGTTCCCTGGCCAATCAGTCCCAGGCATCCGCCTTACACTCCAAGCCCTGTAAATCACCCTGCACCAGCCTGGGTTCATGATTTTTTGTCAGGAGCCCAACAAAGACCCTGGACTCCTGAACACCCCATCTCTCCACCCGAAAGCCTGCACCTTCACCAGCATCACCTGCCATATCACCAGTTGATCAGACTCCAAAGACTGTTGCAGAATTCTCGCCTATTGCACCTAATATAGGCTGTTTTCCCACCCTTCTATGTCACTGAGCAACATTCAAAAAGTGCCGCATCACTTAGCAGCATGCAAACCAGCTAACCAGAGCTAAGCAGTGTGAAAACTCACACAACCGAGGTTTTAGCTAAGCTTAGCACCACTCAAAAAAAGTAGCCATTAGCATGTGTAAGCATTGTTCAGCACAGCACAGCAGTGTAATATTTTACAAATTTGTTTTTAAAATTAAACATATATAAACAATTAAATTACAGATATCTTATCACTACAACGGACTCAAACTCAAGACCTTCTAAGCATTAGGCTGTATCTTTACCCATTTAGCTATTTGCATATTATGAAAAGTAGCATACCTCCACATATTCTGCTGGGCTATATGTTAGCATTGCTAAGCACCTTTGTGCACCACGCAAACACACTTAAATAGACCCAGACATAAATAATTAATTACATCCGGTTTCTATTTTTAGATGTCTAGCAGCTGTTGGCTATGTATGTATGAGAGCCGCTTGGCTTTGTGGTGCTTCATGCCATGCAAACATCAATTTAAAAAAGAAAGAAAAAAGAAAAAAAACACTTAAAATAAGAAAAATATGTAATTATGATAATTAATGACATCCGGTTTCTATTTTTAGATGTCTGGCAGGTGTTAGTTGTCTATATGTGAGCACATCTTAGCATTGCTGTGCCCCATGCCATGTAAACCTACAAAAATGGGGAAAAATTAAAATAAAATATTACACAAGTGACAATTCACAGCATTTCAACAGTAACAGGGAGCAGTACAGAGAGCATCACCCTGTAGGCATCCACAACCATGGGTTGCCTCTACACTTCTCTCTACATGGATTCAATATCCCTGTTCCTATGCTCTCCCTTAGCAGAGCACCATCATTAATATGCATGGCATGCTGCCAAAGGGGGACTGTGGCCATGTACATGGATAGATTCCATGTAGGCTCTACACATTGCCTACACAGATTTTATTAAATCGTGGGATATATTTTAGCCATTGAAAGAAAAGTGTATTCTGTTTTATTGCCCTCTTACCAGCTTGTCTCCATAGAAACAACAGATCCAGATACACAGTTACCTTCCACTACAAGCTTCTCATGTTGCACTGTGAGCATTTATTTGCTAAAAGAAAACTTTTCCTTACATTCAGTAGATCAAGTTAAGGGCCTTTATCTAATCATTCCCCTATTTAAAAGTAAGAAAAAGCATATCAATTTTACTTATATCATGATATTTATACTTTACAACCTATTCCTCACTGCAACAATCCAAGATTACAGGTGTTATTTTAAACATACTTTTCTCAAAGCTTTCTTTTCTTTTCTTTTCACATTGCAGTACCCACATTTCTTTAAATTAATCAAGAGTAAATACAGACGAAGAAGAAGACAAAATGGGCACATGTTTACTTTAGTATCCCTGTAACACACAAAAATAACTGAAAATGCCTTATTTACTATATAACATGCAGTATATGTCATGTTTTGTAAAAATACTGTTAAGAACAAAAATTGTTTTACTTACAGTTACCTCTTTCCTTCCTCCACCCTTCTCCTTAATGTACTTCCAAACATTAATGACATGAAGTAGGGCATATGCTTTGGAGTCCACTACAATTTTAACAAAGTCAAAAATGTCCAATATTTCAATTTTTCTTTTTAAGACACATTTCACAAATGTGATTGATGCTTTGTAATTCCACATTTTTTCATTAATTTCTCAGTTTTTGGTTTTCATCCTGATGATCTCCATTTCCAGCTCCATCTCTAGTTCTTCTAGTCAACTCCTGTACTTTGCTCTGTCTCTCAAGTATTTTCCTTTATAACACTGGAAAATGTTTCACTGGCAAAGTTTCTCTTTGAGCTTTATTATCAAAAGAATAGAAGCGGACTTCCCTTCTGTTTGATAGCTCACTTTTTGTTGGACAAACTTTTGCATTTTCTCCTTAGCATGCTCTGCATCAAAAAATTACTTTGATTTTCCAGGAGAAATATATTCAGTTGAATCTCACACCTACTCTTGAGATTTCCTGATTGCTGGAATAAATTTACTCCTGTTCTGCTTGGTGTAGAGTGAGCTATCATTTTCCAAAAAGATTCTACACTCTACAACTTTTAATATGTTGTCCTTCTGTCACAGTTTTGTTGGTAGGATTGCATCTTTACTATTAGAGGTCTTGGCTGCTTTCTTATGGCCAGGTTTGGAGCATACACACAATGTGCCCTTTCAGTTAACAACTCCTGCTGTGGAGTACCAGTCCAGTTGCTTATTTCTGCATTCATAAAATTAATACAGTCTGTTCCTTCCAGTTTCTCTGGCACAGCAGAAAATCCCAGGTTTTCCCTACATGCTCTACCCTCTAATTCTGCTATTTTTTGAAACACCTCTTTTTCAGCACTCTCTTGCTCAGCCAACCCTATCTTCCTTTTGATATCTGCTATTTGCGGTTTTATCAGCTCATCTGAATATCTGTTTAAATCTTCTTCCATTTTTTCAGCCTTTTGTTATTTGAGTTGATATACTTCGGTGTTTCATTTATTTTAATCACCTCTAAGCACATTTGATTTATTATTTCCTCTAGATTTCTGGAAGTGATGTCTTGCACCAAAGCTGGAGTTTGAACTGCTTTTTACTGAGATGCAGGATTCTTCCCAGCCATTATTTTCTCCTCACTTTTGTTGTTGATTTTATTTCAGGTTCTCTAAATTTCTTCTTTGCTGGTACCCAGGCAGCACACTTAGTAGTCAGTAACTGAAATTTATCCAAAAAGACAATTTCATTGGCTATCTTTTCTGAGTTTCTGTTTTCACACTGGGAGAGATGAAATTAAGTTGTTACTCAGTGTGCAGCCATTTTGGAAATCTAAGATGACCTATCATTTCTGTACCTCTGCACAACTGCAGGACAAAGAAGGGGTGGAAAAGCCAAACTCAGTGCTTGGTAAATTAACAGAAAAACTATTACAAGAAATGATGGTTGGTTTCATGATAGCAAATGGATTGGTACACCAGAACCAGAAAGGCTATAAAGAGTGAAAATCTTGATGTGTTTGGCTTTAGTTTCATGGGTCTGTATGTGAAGATGAAAACTATTTTTAACAACTTCAACATTTATTGATCTGAAGCAAGTTGACAATCAAACACAAAGAGAATATATTAGCAAAGGATCATGCTCTCCAAAGTGACCTTCCAGTAATACCATACTATCTCCCAATTTCACACTTGAGAAAGCTAAATAGTTGAATGAAAATGTGAGTGAAATTATCTTGGCATTTATTAAATTTTCCTTCTTTATCTGATTTCCTAACACTCAGCATTGATTGTTCTCTTTTAGCTCTGTTAAACAGAGTTCATAGACCTGGATATTATACCTGAAGGAGATTATAGAAATGGATGAAAGGAAATTTTGATTCCCTTGTATTCACCATTAGTTCTTCAGTTACACTTCGGCTTGATTCTGATCATTCATCTTGTTTCAGTAATACTTGATCATTGGTTTTCTTTTCACCTCCTCATAATTTACACCAGGCTAACTTCAACTTCAAAATGAAGCACTTCATCCATGTTCACTATTTAGTAACTTTATTACCTCATAATTTCTCAGCATTTCACCTTTAATAACATGCTCTTGAGACTTAATACAGTCCACATGGATGGTAAGCCATAGTACCGATTTTCTTTCCCATCCAGAAGCAAAATAGGCCATTACACTAGTATTCTTTCATCTGTTCAATGCGTCCTCAAACATGACCTATTAGTTGATACTTAAAGAATTCCAAAAATAAATAATACATGCATTGCATATGATTATTGAACCATAACCCTATTTCATCACCATTACAAGCTGTGCTTATCAGTCCGCCCTTTCAAAATAGTAATAAAGAAAACATAGTAAAAATAAATAGTTGTGACAAGCAGCTCTCAACCTTGTTGAGAGACAAAAAATATATGCCGTCAATCAAATAATGGCAATCCAAATTAAAGTTGCTCTTCAACAACTTTATGATACAAAAGGAAAAAATATATGAATCTCATCCTCTTCCAGCCATTCAAATGATCATAATACTTCCCTAGATAGCCTACCAGTCCCTTAATACCATAAGTTTTCATACCATTGAATTTCAGGACTCTTAAAACAGTGTAGCTTATCAACTTTCAGCATCAACTATGAGATGGCACCATTTACAAATTCCTCTCATTCTAAGCAAAGTTAACAAATGTTCTAACATACTAAGAATGCATTTACTTACACAATGCTCACGCAGTTTAAAAAATGTATGTGTCAGTTCATGTTTATTGCATGTAAACCTATTTCTTGTTCATTCTCTTGAGCCAGGCCATGGCTGAAAATTGCTTCGGGGACAAGTTCACCTTCTCAATTGCAATAAATAATACTGATGACTCACTGGCTACAGACTATAATAAAACAATTTGTTATAGATTACCTCCCTACAACTGTAAGAACCACCAAATCTATCAGTCTGCTAATTTGCAGGCCCCCATATGGATTTAAAATAGCTTTTTATCCTTTCTAGGGCTTCATTGCTCATGTAATAGCTATACTTACCATATTATAACATAATCCACACATTGTCCTATCCTCCTGTACAGCTTATGATTATTCTTTCTCAAGTGCCTTTCTAGAATAATTTCCCATATCACATAGAAACTTACCCAAAGAAGTCTTTCACCTTATAATGCCAGCAACATTGTCCAAATAATATTTACAACATAGAACTCTGACAACACAATATTCTAATTCACCACCAAGTGATACTAAAAATAATTCACAGTGTGAAAGTAAGGACTGGTGTGTTCAAAATCTGTCACAGAGAACGTGTGCAGAGTCTCATTTGAACTGTCACAGAGAAATCTCAGATATTGTTCAAAGGCACAACAGTCATATCCTGCATGACTCTGCTTATTTATTTACAACAGTGGTGCACAATGTCTGGCCCCAGGGCCAAATCTGGCCCTCAAAGCAACACCAGCCGGCCCCTAGAGAGTAACCAAAATTTTTTTAAAAAAGTGAAAAGATGCTATACCTTACTCCAGTCACACAAACTTTCCAGCACATGCTTACTTACCTAATTGACTGCACTTGCGTACACCTCTAATTTTAGCTGAGGAAATAACTATTCTTTGTTGTGTATAACCTGTAGTTTGTAAACAGTAGTAACTTTCTGCAAGAGTTTGTAATAAGTCATGGCTGCAAGCCAGAATAAAGTTAAATGCAATATCGATGTAGAAAACAGGCAATTTATTGACTGCTGTCTTAAGTAAAAATACTAGTCACCTGTACCTATTGTTAACTTGTAACGACTTACTATGTTTTGAGGTGGCCCGCAGATGAATTAAGAATTTATGTAGTGGCTCTCCCCACAAAAAGGTTGTGCACCACTGATTTACAGGCTTAGGATGCCTGCTAGGACAATATCACATACAAATAAAAACTGATGCATTACCAGTTTACACATTTTCACAGAAAGTACCAGCAGTGCTTAGCAGTGTCATGGAATAAGAAGTAAGAGCTCAGGCTTCTAGGTGGTGATATATTTCCCTGCAGGACATTTGGTTGGGGACACATACCTAAAGTGACATTCAGCTGCAGAGACACAGGGCTGTTGAAAATTCCCCTGTGGATATAGGGATGCATGCAGTGCAATGCACACAGCATCAATCAACAAATGCATGTGGGTAGGGGAAGTAAGTCTATTGTGCTTGGTGTACAGTACACGCTTAAGTGTAACATGTAGAAGTATGCTATGGCTTGGAGTAAATATTGCATGCTAAGGAAGTCACATACATGCTCCAGTATACATTTTAGGTAAAGTCCCTAGGCACTGTGAAAGGAGTAATGATCCATGCACACTAATAATAAAGACAATGCTGTTTGTGCATTGCATTTTTACTGCCACTGCCATGTCCAACGGGCAGTCTACTGCTGATGCCTGTGATACTGCCTGCTGTCTACTGGTACTTTGGGGGCCATGGATATTATTTTTCCCCTGTGCACTTGGTTATTGAAGCTGTGAAAAAGGCACTGCATGCCTCTTTTTGCCCACAGAGAATTTGCAACAACCATATACCTCTGCAGCTCAATGTCAATTCAGCCTTATCTCCCTAACCAAATGTACCACAGGGAAATATCTTGTCACTTAAGAGCCTGAACCTACTGCTTATTGTTGAAGAATTAGTCTCAATAATACCAAATACTAAGCTTTTCCCAGCCTATATATAAACCAAATTTTCAGTCAGATAAAACTAGATCAACAAATTCCCAAACTGAGTAATTCTTTACTGGGGAGATACTGATTTTGTAGACTTATATCTGGTATTCCACCAGCACCAGAAGTATTTGAAATATCTGCCAGACAAATAATACATTTTTGGAAAGCGTAAATATAATTGATTTATATTAGTGTGGGATCAGACTCAAAAACAGCATGACAAGAGACAGAGCTGCTGAACAGGTTAAAATAACATAATTTCAAATTAAATAACAGCAAATTTAAAATCAGAGTAATAGGTCTGAAATAGATTATCCATATTCTTATGTCAGAGTGTCTGAAACCTGGGCTGCAGTGCAAATACAGGGCTAGAAGACAATGAGAAATTACAAGATGTTCATGGAATAAAAGAATATCTTGCAAAGTTTGTACTACTCCAAGCCATAACATATTTCTACATGTTGCACTTAAGAATGTACTGTACACCAAGCACAACATACTTACTTCCACTACCTACATGCATTTGTTGATTGATGCTGTGTGTATTGCACTGCATGCATCTCTATATCCAGAGCTATGAAAAAGCCAAAATAGTTAGATATTGCTTAGGAATGAAGTCAGAACATGACAGGAGTTTTGAAATACTCAATAAACAAGTGTCAGATGTTCCAACATTAAAATAACATGCCATGAATAAATCATTTAAACTAGTTCCAGGTGTTCTGAAATTAAAATGCATTGCTGTGACTAACCCAGCTGTTCTGCAAGTAGATGTCAATCACAGGTATAGTCTGTGATTCTACAAGAGAATAGACCAATGGCCTATAGATCAACAGCAGTTACAAATGCACAAAAGAGATATGCTCATACAGAAAAGAAACTGTTAAGAGATCGTACAGAGATGTCAGAAGTTCCAAGAATATGTCTATGGTAAAGAAGTTAAGATGAAAACCTTTGTGCAAGGCATATCCCAAAAAGCCCTATAAGGCAACACTGAGATTGAACAGATACTACTTAATCCACAAAATTATGACCTCAAAGTGATATACTCACCCAGGAATGAAGCTACACATATGAGGTACACATAGTAAATATATTTACTAGAAAGGCATGGAGAACTGCAAATATAGCAACTAGGGATTTTTTGAATAACTACCATATTTACCAAGAAGAAAAAGTAACATCATTAGCAAAAAGGAAAAGGAACAATGTTTCAGATGTGTATTGATCCTGACTTAGAAATGCATTTACTTAAAAGAAGTTACAATGCAATGATAGTCTGAAAATCAACAGGAAGAAAAAAATCTGCGTTATTTTATTTCATAAAATAAATAAGTTTTGCCAAATGTTTGATGCTCAAAACCAATAAATGTTAGTTGAAGTTCTCAATCAGTTGACGAAACAAATGCATGAAAGGATACAAGTCACACCTCAGAACAACAAATTGCAAGAAAAGCATAAAGGATGAATGGTCTGGCCAGGCCAAATAAGAACAGTTAGAATGTAGTCAGACCATTTGCAAGGCATACTGCAACAAAAGGTCAAAGGATGAGATGATACTATATCCAATTTCATACTGTCCATGGGGTTGAGTACATATATATTGTTTCTAAAACAGAGAGGCCATGTATTATATATGCAGCATTATTCTAAATTCCTGGAACAGTCAGACTGACAGATAAAAAAGTGCAAATGTAATTAGTACATTAAAATTTATATTTCTGAGGCAGGGAATATGGCAGACACAAATGCATCTGTGCTTAGTGTAATTAAATCTATATTTCTGAGTCAGGGAATACCTTGATGTTGTCATTTCTAACAGTGGTCTGCATTGCACCGTTCAGAAATTTAGAATATTTGTGCATGAATGGGAATATAGTCAGGTAATGTCCAGTCCATGCTTGCCATAGTCAAATGAAAAAGTAGAGATAATTATCCAAGCAGTGAAAACATCTCTTGATAAACAGCTGCAGCAAAATCTATACGGACTGTCATCTCACAACTCTGGAATATATGAAAACTCCACTGCAGGTATTTACTTTCCCATTAGTACAACAATTGGCTGGTATAAGGTTTGAAAGTAGACTGTTACATAGGATATGTTATTGAGGCTGTAAAATCATAACATAATGAAAGTGCAAGAAAAGAATATGCAGAGGCAGAAATATTACTGTGATCGGAACTGTAAGAACACACACTCAGATATACTGAGACATCTTCAGTCTCACACACACACACACACACACACACACACACACACACACACACACACACACACACACACACACATGCGCGCACATGCATACAGCCTGATTGAACTTACCTTCCTCCTTTGGCACTGACAGCTCTGCTTCTGCCATAGACAGCTGTGAGTGCACACCATAAAAAAGCAGTCCTAATTCCCATTGCTTCTCTTCATAAATAGCACAGTTTTCTGGTTATGGTGTATGATTGTGGGAAAGAGAACGTGGCTAATTTACATTAGTCATACCCCATATTACCATACTTGCATGTGGTAAAATCCAGCAAGACCACTGTAGTGCTACTTGCCTGAGTCTTCATACCTCTTCAAATGTCTTTAACTTGCACCTTAATAATGCACTAAGCATTTGCACTTAAAACACAATTGCTCAGTGTTTTATGTGTTCCAAATGCCCCGCTGTGTCCTATAAGAAGCTGAATAATTTATGTCTGTCTTATCATCTGTTGAATGGGTAGGCATATAGCTAAAGAGAAGACTGGAATGTAAATGGTTCAGTCTAAGCAATCCAAGAGGAATCATCTCTAAGTCCATATTCATTGTCTATTTATTTTATAGCTATCAATATCTATGCACCATGAATTTGGTTCTTTGTGATGTACAGGTTTACCTATTAGTGATCACTAATATTGATGCAGCACTTGCACTGATGACCATGTATTTGTTTTGTAACTGCCCAGTCATATCTGTTTGAATTTACATTTGGTCATAGGTCTCATCTCAGTAAAGTAGACACTAACATTACTGCTGGAGTTTCTCCATTCCCCACTGTTGTACAAATGTGGAGTTACTGTATATCATTAAGAGGATTGTGGGAGTGCAGGTAGGCTTTCCCGACAGCAGAAATGTTTTCTTTTTTTTGTTTTTACTAGTGTGCATGACTGTTAGGTATGATGAAGTCTCAATCAGTTGCGATCTGGGAATCAGTTTATGAAGGATTAGGTCTCATACAATCACAGAAGTGTAATGACGTTCTACAGTAGGTAGAAGTACAGCATAAAAATACGAAAAAAGAAAGAAGAATGGCAGGACACTGCTGGATTAACTCCTTCTTTTATTAAAACAACCAAAAACATCCAAGGATAAGCGCTTTCGGGTGTGATACCCTTCATCAGATAAAGAGAACAAACATTACCACTGTTTTAAATTAAAAGCCAACCAATCAGCAATCAGTAAATTACCCGCCTTTTAGTAGGCGGGTTTCAAAGAACCATGTCATTTAACCCTGGGCTCCTATGGGCCCTCAGCTCAAGATCCATTCAGATTCAAGGGATTCTGTCAACAACCTTATGACTCCTCCTATTATTTAACCTTCTGTTAACCACAGCCCTGACGCTGAAAGTATGTGTTGAGTGCTGTTCAATGTGCCTATAAGGAGCATTATGCTCATTTTATTTCTAATATTGGAAAGATGCTGTAAAATTCTGATCTTAAACATATTATTGGTCTTCCCAACATAATATGCTGCGCATTGTTCACATGTAGCCAAATAAACTATGTTACTTGTCCTGCAGGTAGCCCTTGCCTTAAGATGGTATAACTTTCCAGTAACAGGATGTTTAAAAGTTGCATTCTTATTGATAGACGGACAGGCTTTACATAAGCCACAGGGAACACTGCCTGGGCTCTCCTTAAATAAATTGGATGTAGTAAAAGCCTTTTCATTACAAAGGATGTCCTTCAAATTCTTATTTCTCTTGTATCCAAAGCTGGGTCTGGTTCCCAATAGATCCTTTAACTTATTGTCACTTCTTAAGATGTTCCAGTTTTTAAAAATTATATTTTTTATATCTTTGGTATTGCTACTATAGGTGACAAACAACTTAGGTTCCCTTTTTTGTGGTTTTGTGGAGCTTTGGCCTTGGATTCAACGAGCTCTTGTCTGATCCAAGGGCTACCTGCAGGACAAGTAACATAGTTTATTTGGCTACACGTGAACAATGCGCAGCATATTATGTTGGGAAGACCAATAATATGTTTAAGATCAGAATTTTACAGCATCTTTCCAATATTAGAAATAAAAATGAGCATAATGCTCTTTATAGGCACATTGAACAGCACTCAACACATACTTTCAGCTTCAGGGCTGTGGTTAACGTAAGGTTAAATAATAGGGGAGGAGTCATAAGGTTGTTGACAGAATCCCTTGAATCTGAATGGATCTTGGAGCTGAGGGCTCATAGGAGCCCAGGGTTAAATGACATGGTTCCTTTGAAACCCGCCCTACTAAAAAGGCAGGTAATTTACTGATTGCTGATTGGTTGGCTTTTAATTTAAAACAGTGGTAATGTTTGTTTTCTTTATCTGATGAAGGGTATCAAACCCGAAAGCGCTTATCCTTGGATGTTTTTGGTTGTTTTAATAAAAGAAGGAGTTAATCCAGCAGTGTCCTGCCATTCTTCTTTCTTTTTTGGATTTTGCTGTTTGCTGTTTGGTGGGACTTTGTCATAGCACAGAACTTTTGGTTTTTGAACATAAAAATACGGAAACTGAAAAAAATAAGCTAGGATTTTGAACATTTTCAAAGCAGCCTAAACTCTGTAGAAAAATATACTCTTATAAACAGTCAGGTTATGAATCTTAAGAAAATCAAGGGAATGGGAGGTCGTACATCTAGAATGAAAGGAAAGTTTAACACCAAGAGGAAATAACAAAAAGAGAGTTCAAGACTTAGGAATGCTTGTTAGCTGCAATGTATACTTCAAATCACATACTAAGGATTAATGGAAGAACAGCTTTAAAATATATAACGCAAACAAATTGTTTGCGTTATATATTTTAAAGCTGTTCTTCCATTTTAATAAATACAGGCAGGACAGGAAAGCAAGAATGGGAAGTCCATATCCTGTGTCGTTTTATTCTTGACATAATTGGTATACTTCAGAAAGAAGACATGCTACTGAAGTAAGAATTATTAGACATAGCCTGAGCCCAATAAAATACTTCTCTAAAGGTATAGTAACATCTAAATATATACATGAAATGCCAGTGCTATTGGAACATTTATTTAATCATAAGCTCCCATAACTTCCTTTTATAGTACCTCTCCTGTACACTCAGATGGTAGCATATAAAGAAGTACACATACTATAGTAGTTACTGCATCTCTTTGTCACAGAGAGACAGCGACCCTAAGACAAACAGATTTTACCAGGATTATATGACTCGGTGGGAATAACTTAGTCAGTGTGCACTTTATTGTATTCAGTGCAAATATGACTGCAGAAGTATAAATTGCCCTTATTTTTTTATTGTTTTAAAATAGTGCCTCAAACTCTTGATAACCCTCCAGAAGGACAGGAAAAAAAAAAAACAAAAGCATCTGTTTGCCTGCTCTTGCTATTTAATAACTGTGGTTATTCACACTGGCAGGGTTCTTTCAGTCATCGTTCAGCAGCTCAGTGTAGCAGTATGTTTGACAGCAGCACCAAGTTCTTGCATTTATGTTATATTATCATGTCTTTGTGAAAGCATCCTTTCTCTCTCTCTCTGTCTCGCTGTCTCTGTTATGGCATGATAAACTAGAACAACCTAGTGTATGTCATATTTTAATACAGACCGTAAATTCCAATGAGAATCAGTTTTGTTCGAATTTCCTAATGCAGTATAGTTTATTCGAGCTGTATTAACATCTCTCACCATCTGCAAAATATTTTGGCAGTTCAGTCTACCTTAATTTCTCCAAACTTACTGGAATCTTCTACAGCATATTGTACTATTCTAACATACCTAACATCCCACCTTCTCTTAGGACCATCCCTAACTCTGACTCTTTCAAGACCCATCTTTTCTTACACTTATCCTCCAAATGGAAATGTCCTTGCTTTCACCCAGTATAAATTCTAGAAACTTTCTCCACCTTGACCTCTATTCTCTAGCACCAATCTACTATATACTCTCTTAATTTCATTCTATGTTCCCCCTATATGGTTATAGCTGACTTTCAGTTGACTGTAAGTATGTAAATACTGTTCATATGGAGCAAAAAAAAAAAATGTAACTTGTTTTTTCTTTGTAGACTCTGCATCTTGGACATTGTACTTTTTATGATTGCATTTTATGTAATCCTTACTGTATTGCCTACTACTGCATCTCACATATTCTTAACTGTTTGTGATATTGTATTATCATCCATTACTGTATGTAACCTTGATTGTACTGTCTTTGGAGCTTTTCTTCCCGGGCCTCCACTGAAAATGGGTACTTCTTGGCCCAGTGGACTTCCCCGGTAATCAAACTGAAATAAATAAATAAATAAATAAATAAATAAATAACATTAATGTTAATGGATACTTACTTTTAAGGGGTTTTTGAAAATGATATTGACAGCCTAATTCATAAACGTGCACATGCGTACACATGGAGTGAACCCTTATCTTAAAGTGCTAGCTTAATTTCCGCGTGCAACTTTAGAATGTCTTTTGGCATGCATGGATGTGACACATGCATGCATGTTCCTACTTACAGGAGAAGACTCCACTACTACGGAGTGAAGGTTTTTTTTTTCTTTGCTAATTCTTGAAGCTTCCAGTCCTGGCCAACCTGCAGCTGTAAAAGTGGGAGGGGCGCTCACTTCCCCCTCCTCACCCTACGATTCTGGCGCCCTATGGTTTATTTATTTTAATTAATTTACTTTTCTTATTAAGAAAAGTAAATTAATTAAAATAAATAGATAAACACAAATTCTGCCCTTTACAAGGCCGGCCTGTACGGCACCCAAGGCAGTCGCCTAGTTCGCCTATGCCTAAGGCCGGCCGTGCAAACAATGACGTCTGGCAGATGTGTGTTGTTGTGGAAATAGCACATGTTCAGGGGTGTTCTGACACCCATTGCTGCATGCAGAGGGCCTATACACCTCTAGAAGGACAATATTTCCACAATAACACACACTCAGGAGGCCATTGTTGTGCTGAGAGAACTCTTTGTCTGTTAAATTGTTTTATATATTTTTTTTTAATTACTATTATCTTTTATATTTTTGATGTAGTTCTGCCGCCTAATGTTTCATACCTGATCTAGTATATGTAATTGTTGTTGGATGAAGTATTTTACATCAAAAATATAAATTATGTAAACAATAAATGTCTACAAGTACTCACACAAACACATACACTGCACTTAACATCAAGTTTGCTGAGTAAACGCATCTTCATAAGTCTCCTTAA